>NW_011890171.1:0-180692 GCF_000151845.1 Pteropus vampyrus
TAAAACTAAAAAGTTTCTGCTCAGCAAAAGAAATCATCAACAAGGTAAAGAGACAACCATCCGAATGGGAAAATATATTTGTAAGCAACGCCTCCGATAAGGGCCTAGTATCCAAAATATACTAAGAACTCGTATAACTCAATAACAACAAAGAAACAAATGATCCAATCAAAAAATGGGCAGAGGACCTGAACAGACACTTCTCCCTAGAGGACATACGAATGGCCAACAAATATATGAAAAGATGCTCAACATCACTAGGTATTAGGGAAATGCAAATTCAAAACCACACTGAGATACCATCTCCCACCTGTTAGAATAGCTATAATCAACAGGATAAATAACGACAAATGTTGGAGAGGATGCGGAGAAAAAGGAACCCTCATACACTGGTGGTGGGACTGTAAATTGGTACAGCCACTATGGAAAACTGTGCGGAGGTTCTTCAGAAAACTAAGAATTGATCTAGCATATCAAAGATCCAGCAGTCTCCCTACTGGGTATTTACCCCAAAGACCTGAAAACCCACTTCCGAAAAGATATTTACACACCGATGTTCATAGCAGCATTATTCACAATGGCCAGAACATGGAAGCAACCAAAATGTCCTAAGATAGATGACTGGCTAAAGAAGATGTGATACATATATACAATGCTTCCATGTCCTGGCCATGCATTTAGAAATCTATGTAATAGATCAGTTAAGTTTTCAAGGGTTAGAATATGGAGTTTGCATGTAAAAGTTGATATGTTAAAAGAAAATCTCCCAAAACAAAAGATCTATGCATAGAAAAAGAATAGAAAAAATACATACAGAGGTTTAAAAATGAAGATATGTTTGGATGATAGAAGTATATAGGTTAACTTTTGTATGTCTGAGTTTCCCAAAGTTTCTTTATCCAATGGGTTATATATATTTTTAATAATGGAACACAGTATCATACAAAAGAGAGAGAATCAGGGAACTTATTGGCAGCTTTCAGGAAGCTCCCCTGACTGTTCTTGTTGGCTTAACGCCCTTCCTCTGCACACCACTATGGCCAGGATGGCCTCTTTTTAGTCTTTCACAGGTTTAATAATCGCCTGTGTCCATGTCTCTCTCCCTTTAGCCCGGGCTCCTTGAAGGCAAGGATTGTTTTGTGCACGGAGTGATTATTAATTTACTGAATGAATGAAAGAATGTTAACTAGATATACCATTCCTCTTACATCAAGAAACAAGAATTGTGTGGGGAATTCTGTGAGAAAAGGGCTTTGGAATAGGCATCGGAATTATGGCTGCTGGATGTTAGTGGTGGTCACAGAGGCCGGAGACTATGACAGAGTTAAACTTAACCTACCCCATCGTGATTGGCTAGTGATTAGTTTGATATCAAAATAAGGGATTAAGGAGGCTCGAGGGATCCTAGAAAGTTTATAGTAGGTAACTGCAATGCTGATACAAGATGGCCTGGAGCTTACAGTTAAATTCTTTGGGCACTAGATAAAGAACATACTTTTCCATTCAGGACACCATGATCCTAAATGTGCCTGGGTAACAGCACAGATTAAGTTTAGCCCGGACTGGTGTGGAAGGTAAAAGTTGTGCCCACACTGAGAAAGATTAGTAAGAGTTCTGGACTGGAAGAATAAGGAAGAATAAGGAGTAGAGGGTCTGTCTTGGAGTCAAAAAGAACTCAAGTGGTCGGAGGCTTTTCCATGGCCCTCTGTCCAAAGTAATGCTGTATTATTTTAATTCCATGTGACCAAAGCTTCACTCCATCACAGAAGATCTGGAAACTGCATATCATCAATACTGCAAAGAGCTCAGTGACAGTTACCTGGGGAGAAACTGCAACTGAATGCCAACCCTACACTGCAGATTTGCTGTCTTTTACCTTCAGGTTTCCTTTTCACATTGAACAATTTACAGGTAAAGACTGGCTGAGATTTGTCTTTTTTATCTTTGGTATTCTTCTGAGCTTACACCTAAATGTGAGTCCTGTGTGCTATTGTGTGTACCCAGATTTATGTAGAAACATTAAACATCATCTGGAAGGGCACATGGCTTTTTGAGGTCTGTGGAGAAAGCACCAGATGGAAGCTTATAAGGCTCTTGTTCCAAAAGCCCTGTGTATAAAACATCTTCAAGAATTATTAAAAAAAACCCAATTCATTCAGCAATCCTAGGCTTTATAAATAAAATGTACATGTGTAAGCATGAGTCTATATGTTTGTATGGTCAGCAGAATAATAGTCCCTAAAGTTGTCCATGCTCTAATCCCTGAGATCTGTAAATGGTGCCTTACATGGCAAGAGTGACTTGGCCAGTGTGACTTGGTATGGTGCTTGAGATGGGAAGAGTCTTCAAGTAGGCACAATCTAATACATGAGTTTTTAAAAGTGGAGAGCCTCTCCAAGTTGCAATGGGAGACGCAACAACAGAAGGATCAGAGAGAGAAGGTAGCATGAAAAGGATTCAGTGCCCTGGGCTGAGCTGCAGGGAGCTATGTGCACAGACTGGGAAAAGGCCTCTAAGAGCTAAGAGAAGCCTAAGATGACAGCCAGCAAGGAAATGGGGACCTCAAGTCCAACAACCACGGGGAATTAAATTCTGCCAAAGCCTGGATGAGCAAGGTATTGGGTGCTTCTCAGAGAAGAACACAGCTCTGCTGGCACTCTGATTTTAGAACAGTGAGATCCATGTCGGGTTTCTGACCTATGGAACCGTAAGATCATAGATTTGTATTAAGCGTGTAGTAATTTGTTATAGCAGCAATAGAAAACTAATACAGGTAGAAAACCATATGTTGCATCTATTTAAAAGGTTAAAGCTTCTAAACCAGCATTTTCAAATCTTTGGATCACAACACATTAATCTGTGGGCTGTGACAACTATTAAAAAAACTTTGAGGTATATTTTTGAGGTTTATTTATTATACCTGAATTAAAAAACAATAAAAAATCACACTGCATTTCACAGATTCCTATACCCAAACTGTATCTATTTCGATGAACAATTACACTAATTGTGACAAGTTAGTGAGTGAAACAGTGTAAGGGATGTGCGTTTGCTATAAATGGTGTTTCAAGCTTTTGTTTATACAGGTATCACTTGATTCACTGGTAAATGACAATTGGTTCGACCATTATCAAGATGGAAGAGATGGATCTGAAGAGTTTAATTTTAATATTTACATAATTCACAGCTGTGAAATGCAGGAGAATTTGACCTGCAGTTGGAAAGTATGAGATTGTACACTGAGATTTTGCTATGAACATTCACATAAATCTCAACCAGCTATATGCACAGTAGCTTTGTCCTTGCATGTTCTGGGCTGGAGTAAATTTGTGAACAGGCATTAAATGAAGTCATTTCTAATTTTTTGTTTTTGTGTTGCTTATTTTGTCCCCCCCCCACCACAGGTTATATGTACACACAAATAGAATAATATTTGATATAAACAATATCAAATATCATATTTTTTAAATAGAATTTTTATTTTTCACTTATTTTTGGGATACAATATTATATTAGTTTCAGGTGTACAGCATAGTGATTAGAGATCTATATAACTCACAAAATGATCACCCCAATAAATCTAGTACCCCTCCACCTCCGTATATATTGCAATATTATTGACTATATTGCTTTTGCTATACTTTGTATCTCCATGACTATTTTGTAACTATCCATTTATACTTCTTAATCCCTTTTCCCTTTTTCACCAATGCCTCCCAAGCCCCATCCCATATGGTAACCCTCAAAATGTTCTCTGTATCCATGAGTTTGTTTCCGTTTGTTTATTTTGTTCTTTAGATTCCACATGTACATGAAATCATATGGCATTTGTCTTTCTCTACCTGACTTACTCCATTCAGTACAACCCTCTAAGTCTATCATGCAATATCTTTATCCATCCCCTTAGTTTTAGCCTGTGTGTGTCTTTTAATTTGAAGTGAGTCTCTTGTAGGCAACCTATGTAAGGATCTTGTTTTCTCATTCATTCAGCCACCCTACCTTTTGATTGGAACACTGAATTCTTTTTCATTTGAAGAACTTGTTGATAGATATGTAGTTATTGCCATTCTTCATTCACATTTTTGATACATATTTTTTCTTCTTCTTAAAGAAGTCCTTCCAACATTTTCTGTAATACTGGCTTGGTGGTGATGAACTCCTTTAGCTTTCTCTTGTTTGGGAAGCTCTTTATCTGTCCTTTGACTCTGAATGATAGCTTTGCTGGGTAGAGTAATCTTGATTGTAGATCCTGGGTTTTCATCACTTTGAATATATATATATATATATATATGACAGAGAGATTGGCAAAAATATATATATATTTATATATTTTATAAATATTAAAAATATATATAACATATATTTTTTTTTTTGCCAATCTCTCTGTCCTGCAAGGTTTCTTTTGAGAAATCAGCTGCTAGACTTATGGGAATACCCTTGTAGGTAACTAACTGCTCTTCTCTTGCTGCTTTTAAGATTCCCTCTTTGTATTAAATCTTTGGCATTTTAATTATGATGTGTCTTTGTGTGGACCTCTTTGGGCTCATCTTGTTTGGGATATCCAACCTTCCTGGGCTTGTATATCTGTTTCCTTCACCAGGTTAGGGAAACTTTCCATCATGATTTCTTCAAATAGTTTTTCAACTTCCTGCTCTCTTCTCCATTTGGTATTCTTACAATGTGAATATTGTTATGTTTGATGCTGTCCCATAAACTTCTTAAATTATCTTCACATTTTTGGATTTTTTTTTCTTGTTGCTGTTCTGATTAGGTGTCCTCCGCTATCCCATCCTCTATATCAGTGATTTAATCTTCCTTGTCACCACTCTGTTGATTCCTTCTAATACTCTTCATCTCAGATATTATATTCTTCATTCCTGACTGGTTCCCTTTTATAATTTCCATCTCCATTTTCATGTTTTCTATCTTGTTGTTAAAGTTCTCACTGAGTTCATCTATTTTTATTGAGCATCTTTATAACCAGTGATTTGAACTCTGCATCCATTGGATTGCTTGACTCCACTTTGTTTAGATCTTTTTCTGGAGCTCTGGTCTATTCTTTTATGTGAGGCACGTATCTTTGTCTCCCCATTTTGGCTGCCTTTCTGTGTCTGTCTCTATGTACTAGATAAAGCTCCTAAGTCTCCCAGTCTTAGTAGCTTTGTGGGGCTCAGTGGCACAGTGCTGAGGGGGGTTCAGCCACAGGCCAAATATAGCCTCAGCCTGTGCCCTTCCAGAGCCATCTGTAAAAGTCAGGAAGCAATCCACAGATGGGTGCCACCTGGGCTGTGATTGTAGTTGCCTCAAGAGGCCATGCCAGAAACCAATTCTGGCTGCCACTATTGTGGAGCTTGGGGCTGCTCAGCAAGGGGCACAGGGCATGCCCAGGACCCCACTGGATGTGGCTTGGGTGGGGCCGCACATAGAAAGGGCAAAGTTTCAGAGAGTTGTCTAGGCGGAGCGACCTCTGTTATCTAGTTTGATGATGCCTCAGCTATGACAGTGCCTGGATCCATATACTGGGAGTGGGGAAGGCTCCACCAAGGATCAATGGATACCACCAGCACTTCTGCCCAGGAGAAAGCTGCCCTTCCAGCCCTCGCCATAAAGCCCTACAATTCAATGTCCCTCCCCCCCATATGTCCCTGGCTCCTCATCTCCCCATCAGCTGCCCCAGTGCTGCAGCTCAGGGTGAGCGAGTCCATCACTACGAAAATCCAGTTGTGGTCATGCCCCCTTTAAGAGGAACATCTGCACCTGCCAGCTGCAGCTGCTGTAGGTTCTGTCTTGCTCAGCCTGTGTGGGACCGAGTAGCCTCGTGTCTCTGCTCCATCCTACCCTTCCAAGGTGCTTTCTTATTTCTCTCTCTAGATGTAGGGCCTCTGTTCATCCAGACCCCAGGTGACTCTGCTTTCTATTTGCTTCATGGTTTTGTCATAATTTAGTGTAGTCATAAGAGAAGCTGTACAAAGCCTCTATCCTCTATGCCATCTTGACCAGTTGTGTAAACTTTATTATGTTTTTACATGATCAAATGTGCAAGGGTATTGTTTCATAAAATATTTTTTATTTTTATAGATATGTTTATGAGTGTTAGGTCACAATGTGAAATGTGTTGCTTACTGTGTGTTGCAGTCTCAATACTGTTCTAGATTGATTTATTAAAATGCAGCTGCCATAGATAAATCTTATCTCATGATCAATCTAGGGTGTTGGAGGTTTTTTTTTTTCCACAAGACTGTTTACAAAGACAAAACATCAAGGAATATCAGTGAGTAGAGGGTTTCTTTTTAAGGCATTATTGAGCTTTAGGCCTCAGAGTTGCATGTGAGGTAGAGATTTCTCAGAATCCACATAAAACAATCAGGGACTCCTCCCCTCCAAACATCTATTTATGGTCAGAGTAATGAGGATATAATTTCCAGCTGCTCCCAGAATAGGGACTCTTGCCCATCCAACTACGAGTGTGCCCGTGCTGGTATACCCGAGGCCACTCTGTGTACACTGGCAGAGGACCACACCTTTTGTGATCTTGGGCTATGTAACAAATTAAACTAAAACATAGTTTCATTTAAACACAATAAACATTTTTCATAGTTTCTTTAACTTAGGAATTGGAGAGTGGCTTAACTGGGTGGTTCTGGCTGGGAGTCTCTCATCAGGTTACAGTTAACATACGGCTGGAGATTGCAGTCTTCTGACAGTGGGAGGATCTACTCACTTGGCTGCAAAGTTGGTGTTGGCTGTTAGTTGCAAGCTTCTTCTGCTCACATTGACCTCAATATGAGGCTGCTTGAGTCTCCATGCCTACATGGCAGTTGGCTTATCCCTGAGCAAGTGATATGAGACAGCATGATGGAAGGAGCAATGTCTTCTACGACTTAATCTCAAAAAACATACTCCATATTTTCCACAATATTCTATTGAACTTCGAAACCCTAAGAAGGCTGGCAGTTTCCACTTTTGCTCTGAGAGTCCAACCTTCTATGAAGAGAAGTCCAAACTAACCTGCCGAAGAAAGAGGCCACGGTTTTAAAGTGCAAGTTGTTAAACATTTACCAGCACTGGAAGGAAATTTTCACTTTATATCCTTTTGTAGCCTTCGAAACATGTAAATATTACTTGTCTAAAAGAAGTAAATCCTATAATGACACATGCATAGCATTCTCAAGGAGAAAGACTCTACCTCTTGATGGAAGAAATGGCAAAATTACACTACAATAGGGAGGTGTGATTCACTGGGGACCACATCACACAAATTGGATGGTACTAGGTGTCACTGTTGCTACTCCATAGCCCAAGACAAAATACACAGTGAACTTGACAACAGAAGTGAGATTTTCTACAATGTCATCCTATTTGCTAGAAGGCATATGGATCTTCTAAGGGAACTCACTTTGGTAAGACAGCCTGTTTGCCAGCAGTTATCTCTTGCCTCCCTCAAACTCTAGAAATTTCAGGGAACCTGACTTCCCAAGATCTCAGTGAGCCATTATTCTGACCTCAGCAATCTACCCCTCCCCATTCGCCGCCCCCCTCAAATAAAACCTCATTGATAGGGTCATCTTTCCCTCTGGAGTAGACTTGACTTTTCAAGTTGGACAAGTTTCTCTTGGGATGGGCAATGTGGGCAGAGAGGAATATTTTATTGAGAGGAATATTTCGTGTGAGACAGTATTCTGTCTTACAAATTTGGAGTATGAGTGACAGCCTTCTCATCTATCACCTTTGTCACACTGTACCACTGTAACATCTGTTGATTTGTGCTCCTTTTATGTCAAGGAAACAAACATTTAAAAATACAACTTTGCTTTCCACAACTTCAGATTCTCATAGTTCCTAACAAGTTTCATATGATATCTTCAATTTTATCTAAAGGCACATATAAAGCCTCCTTAGCAGTGAATCCAGTTTTCTGCAGGCTTGTATTGCAGGTTCTACAATTTCCCCAACCCTCCCAACCTTATAACAACCTTTTCTCATTTTTGTAAATTGGGTTTCCCAGCTATTTCTCCCTTTGGAACCTGGTTTCTGGTCTTAGGATGCTGTCTGAATGTTGTTCTCATCTTTCTTTGAGCATATTCTTTTTTTCACCTCTCTTTTCTGTTGGTCACTGGCAGTTCAATGTTTAATTTCTTCCTCTTTTTTTAACCAGTCTCACACCATCCTCTGACAGTTGAATAAGATTGAGGAGCAATGTGGTACTGTTTAGTAGTAGCTAAATAAGTGGTAGCTAAATTAGTAGTAGCTAAGTAAGTGCTAAAGTTCTGAGGACAAGTACAGACTATGTTTCCTTAGCAGTAAATAGATGTCTCACTGCAGCAGCACGTGTACATCGTAGTGGATGTGTGTTCATATTCCCACAAAGAACCAGTAGTTAGGAAAGGTGGGAGCACAGGGCTGACAAAGGCCTAACATAAAGCAGAACTGGGACAAGTGATGCAGTCCCAGACATTGCCCTCAAGTTCTCTGAAGTGGTAAAGTGAACAACTGAAAAGCCCTTAAGAAACTTCAGTTCCTTCATATAAGTAAGGGGAGGCATTATGGTGCCAATCAACAGAGATGAGAGAATAAGATGCTGGGTGAAAGATGTACAATAAGAATTGATTTGATTCATCTCCAACTAAATCTAATGAGTCTCTGAATATAGCTCAGGAATGCTAGAAACAGGCACTGAAATAATAGTGGTTTACACAAAATAGTTTTTCTCATTTTTGTACAACTAGTTTAGAAGTAGGCAGTGTGGGTCAGCTATGTCCACTACATAAAGACATAAGAGACCCACCCTGGCTCCTTATGGCTTTCTGCATCACCATCCTGAACATATTACTTCCTAAAGTCACCACATGGTTGCTAGGGTTCCAGTTATTGTGTAGGAGTTCCAGGTAGGAAAAAATGGAAGGGTGAGAGATCAAAGAGTTTTCTTGGAAGTACTGCACAAAGACTAATGCTTATTTTTGCATTGGCTCCCATATGCAAGGGAAGCTGGAAATGGAATTTTCTAGGTTGGCACATTACTTAGTATTTTATTACTGAAGGAAAAAGGAAAAATGGTTGTTGGGTAGGCTCAATCACAATTGGGTACTCAGATGGTCAAAGGCTTTTGCTCAAATAGAAGTGTTCTAGAGCTCATAATTTACAAAATAATAAGCATTAAATTGTTCAAAACTAAGGAAATGAACCAAAAATACATACCTATCCAATGATTTGCATTTTCTTCTGCTGAATATTATAATGCTAAAATGTATGACATTCGTTTGATTATGTAAAATGTGTTAAATGATAAATTAAAAAAAAAAGATTTGATTTGACGTCATGATACAAATAGATAAATCTCCCAAAGGAAAGATATGTAAATGTAGTCATAGATATAACAGTGTAAGATACTTATAGTTAAGCATTAATGGTTAACTTATATGGCTATTTTTAGATACCCTCTATTACATATGAACTTACTTTTGGGAAATTTCTTTTGCCAGAAACTTCTTCATTGGGAACTCTAGTGAGGCACTGGCTGGCTTACAGGGGTTGGGTGGCCTGGGTTTGACTACTGGGTCAGCACCTCTGCAGGACTTAACTTTCAAATTTGGTCTGTATACTCCTGAGCCCCCTCTTAAGGAAAAAAGCACACAGAGTCAACAGTAAGCTTTAGTTTTCTGAATGACAAATAGAGCTTAAAACATGAAGGATTCTATGCTGTGTCTCCCCAGCAACTAAAGGTATTCACTGGCTCAACACAAGCCCTTTGCCCACAAGCTGACTGAGCGAGATCAGTAGCAGGGAGAGAACATCTCCTTGGCTGAGTGTGTCCTCGTTTACATAGAGTGGTGCAGCTGGAACACAACATCTGGACTACATAATGTCTCTTTCCTCATGGAGTGACATCCAGTAGGGAGATGCAGACTATAACAAATATAGAATGGAAAAAAGCAGAGTAGGTGAAGGAGAGCAAGGGTAACAGTTTGGGGGACAGATTTTAGATGAGGTAGTTAGGAAAAGCCCTCTGAAAGTGTGATATTGACAGAGTCATAAATGAAGAATATGAGCAAACCTGTGGAGAGAGGGGAAAAGGGCCACTCAAGCATAGGAGAAAAGCACAGTGGTGTGCCCGGGTGTTCGAGGAATAGTCCTGGTGAGGGTGAACTCAGTTTGTTAGTCTTTTTTTTTTTAGATAAGCGATGGGGTGGTTAGTGGGAGTCTGTGGTGACTGAGCACCTGAAATGACCAAATTAAGATATGCTGTAAGTGTAAAAGCCATACTAGATTTCAAACACTTAGTACAAAAAAGCAAAATTTAACTTTTAAAAATAATTACATATTTAAATGATAATTAGATATATCGAGTTAAATAAAATTTCACTTATTTATTTGTACTTTTTGAATGTGGTTATTAGAAAATTTTAAATTACCTATGTGATTCATATTTCATTTCTATGAGAGAGCATTTTTCTTGAGAATTGGGTTCCGCCACCAACTTCTCATAAGTGGTCTGAGTCTTGGACTTCTAATTTATGCTCTATATGTAAAAAGTTTGAAAGTCATCTTTCTTGCCCTCACAACAAGAAAAAATGGAATGAATTAAATATTGAGAGAGAATTAAAGTCAGAAGACAAACCACCTCCCCAAAACTGAAGAAGTGCACAAATATAGAGAATATATATCTGCTTACCTGAATCAGAAGCCGCTGAAACTGGTAACTGGTAAGAACACTTATCAGATAATTAGAGTGACTTTCTAGAGTCTGAGTCTAGATTAGTTTGAGAGTTGAATAATCCTGGGGAACCAGAGTAAGGTGAGAGGACTTCTACACTTTTGTGGGGTTGCCTCCAGGTTCTCACAGTGAATATTCTAGAAAAACTCCTCATATTTGGCTATAGTTAGGGAAAAAGTAAGCAAAAAAATTGGTTTTTGAAATAAGACCAAAGAATTCTCCATGATAAAGTCCTACTCAGTAAGGAAAAAAGCCATTACCATAGCTTCATCTGACTTGGAGGGAAGGGAAATTATCCAACTCCATCCCCCTCTAGTCTTCCTTCCTCACATAAATGGGAAAAACACTTGTGAAAGTCACAGCCCACGGGAACAGGCCTACTAAAAGACTGAGACCTAGTGCTGACCTCAAGAAAAAAATATACCTGTCAAAAAGGATTCCTAGTGGTTAAATGGGCCCAAATTTACAATCAAGGTCTAGCAGCCATTGTTTACAGGGCATCTCTCATGCATGCTGTATTTCAGAGAAAAGTCACAGACTGGACTGCAAAGCCCCTGCACTGTGTCCCTGCTGCCTGAGCAGATTCTTATAAAGAAATTCCTAGAATCGTATTTTGATCAATGGGCTGAGATCTTCCCTGTCCAATTGGACTTGCACAGCTTATATTCTCATTTGCATCTTTATCTACCAATTAGAGTGGCTTTACAACGACCAGTTAGGATTAGTGACTCCAACCAATCAGGTTAGTACTATTTAGATCAATTCATTGTGCAAATTTAGATTCCTTCTTTGCATAGAAATGGGTCAATCAGGGACCAGAACAGGAACTTCTTCTATGTCAGTGGGCCTCCCATTATTTCAGAGGAGCACATTTTCAGTTTTCTCTGGGGACTGCTTTTTCTTGGTATGCAAACTGTTCACCAGAATAAAGTCTCTCCTTTTTCTACGTATCAGATTGGGGACTCCTATTGGCATTTGATAGTGGCACTGACCTTTTGTTGACAGTAGTTAAAGAATTATAGGATGCTTTCCATTCCATCAGCTTTACCACCATATTGACGGTGCTCTTTTATAACAATATAGCTTATAGATGAAAAAACTGTAATGCTTTGATTTTATTTAAGAAGCCGTTTCTAGGGAAACCCAAACAGAACAGAGGAGACAAAACCAATGACATTAGAGGAAAGTGAGGTCTCTGACACAGCTACAGCAAAAAGTAAACACAGACTAACTCTTGGCCAGGAAAACACAAAACTTTACACTAAAACCCATTTATCTCAGTGCCTTTTACATCATGTTTGGGTTTCAAGAAAAATTACAGGTATACTAACAGACAAGAAAAAATAAAATATGAAGAGACAGACAAAATATCAGAATCAGACTCAGATATGGTAGAGATTTTGAAATTATCAGGCTGGGATTTTAAAGTAACTGATTAACATACTAAAAATGCAAATAGAAAAAGTAAACAATATGCAAGAACATAGGAGTAATGTAATCAGATTGATGGAACCACTAAGAAAATTAAAAGGTAATGCTAGAAATTAAAAACACTGTAACAAAATGAAGAATATCTTTGATGGGGTAATCAGTACATTGGCTATAACCAAGAAAAGGATCAGTAAGCTTGGAAATATGTCAATGGAAACTTCCCAAAATGAAATGCAAAGAGAAAAAAGAATTTAAAAATCAAAACAGAATATTGAAAAACTGGAATAATGACAAATGTTTATCATTTTCATAATGGGAATACTAGAAGAAGAAAGAGCTAAAGAAGCAGATAAAATATTTGATGTAGAAATGGCTAGGAATTTTTCAAAATATGAAAGAAACCAATCTAGGATGATCAGATAACACACCACAGGATAAATAATAACAACGACGACAAAAAACTACACCTAGGCATACCATATTCAAATTGCAGAAGCCAAAGGGAAAGAGAAAATCTTGACCAAAGCCAGAGAGAAAAACAACTTTACCTATAAATGAACAATGATACTAATTACATCAGACTTCTTTTCACAAATTATGCAGGCAGGAATAGAATGGAAGAAAATAATTGAAGCCTTGAAAGAAAATCAGTGACATAGAATTATGTATCCTGTGAAGTTATCTTTCAAAAGTGAATAAGAAATAAAGACTTTTTCAGACAAACAAACACTGAGAGAATATGGCTATAGTAGACCTGCCTTGCAAGAAATGTTCAAAGAAGTTCTTTAGGGAATGGGAAAATGATATAGTTCAGAAGCTTGGATCTATAGAAAGAAAAGAAAAGCATCAGAAAAAAAATGAAGGTAAAATAAAATATTTATTTTTTCTATTGCTATATGATTTAATAAATAATGTTCTCCAAAGTCATAACAGCAACCATGCATTGGTTGATTATAGCATATGAGGAGTAAAATGAATGGCAGTGATGCACTAATGGACAGAAGGGAGGAATTGGGAATATTCTGTTGAAAGATAGCAGTACTCCCCTGAAGCAGTATGGTGCTATTTGAAAGTGAATATGGATTAGCTGTAAATGTATGTTACATACTCCAGGGACTCTACTAAAATAAAAAAAAAATTTACTTCATGTGCTAAGAGAGGATATAAAATGGAATCATATAAAATGTTCAATTGAAACTAGAGATGGAATAAAAAGAGGGAAAGATTAAAAAGAGAAACAGAGCAAGCACAATGAAAAAATAATTACAAACATAAAAGAATAAACTGTGGTAGATCCATATAATGGAATATTATTCAGCAATAAAGAGAAATGAGTGCACACAGTACAAAAAAATATGAAGGAAACTTAAGTGAATATGCTTGAGGAAACAAGCCTATCTGCAGGCTACATACTGTATGATTCCAACTATATGACATTTCGGAGAAGGTAAAACTATAGAAATGGTATCATAGTCCATTCAGGCTGCTATAAAGAATAGCAGAGTCTGGGTGGCTTATGAACAACAGAAATTTACTTATCATAATTCTGGAGGCTGGAAGGTCCAAAATCAAGGCTCTGAGACATTTAGTGTCTGCTGAGTGCCCACTTCCTGCTTCATAGTCAGCTGGCTGTCTTCATTGTGTTCTTACATGGTAGGAGGGCCATGGAACTCTCTAGGGTCTCTTTTATAAGGGCCCTAATCCTGTTCATAAAGCTCCACCCTCACAACCTCCTAAAGACCCCACCTACAAATATCATTGCATTGGGGATTAGAAGTCAACATATGAATCTTGGGGAGGAACATAAAATTCAGTCTATAGCAGATGGTGAAAAGGTCAGTGGTTACCAGAGAGGTGACTAAATGAAACACTGGGGTTTACATGTTTTTATACACTTGTGAAACTCTGTAAAACTGTGCGATAGTAAGAGTGAACCCTGATGTAAACTATGGACTTTAGTTAACAATAACATAATAATATTATTTCTACAATATTGAGTTTTGATAGTCTTTTATATATTTTAGGTACAAGTTCTTTGGCAGATATGTGGTTTGGAAATTATGCCATTTGAAAATTATTTCAAATACTTCATTATATGGATATAACTCTAATGTACCACATTGATGCAAGATATTAGTAATAGGAGAAACTATATTGGGTGTTGAGTGTCGGGTGTTGGGGTCGGATGGATAGCTGGTACTGTATGTACTATCTTTTCAATTATTCTGTAAAAATTAAAACTGTACTAAAAATAAAGTATATTAATTATTTTTAAAGTCCGAGTCTCATTTTTCTTCATTTTTCATTGAGGATAGAGGATTTGTTTATCTTTTATACTTCTTCCATCTTTAACATTTATGATCTCCCTCTTTTAAATGTTTTTAGTGCTCACTTTGGCAGAATACATACTAAAAATTGGAATGATACAGAGATTAGTATGTCCTCTGCCCAAGGATGACACAAATTCATGAAGTGTTCCATATCCTAAAACTGTATCTATACTTTATTTTTTAGAGCAGTTTTAGATTTACAGTAAAATGAGCAATAGTACAGAGTTCTTAGACATCCTGCCCCGCATATCCTCCCTTACTATCAACAACCCAGCATTAGAGTGGTACATTTGTTATAATCAATGAACCTAAATTATCATCCAAAGTCTATAGTTTACATTAAGGTTCACTCCTGGTGTTGTAGGTTCTATGGATTTGACAAATGAATAACATATCCACCACTAGAATATCATACAGAGTAGTCTCACAGTCCCCCAAATCCTCTGTGCTCCACTTATTTGTCCTTTCTTCCCCCTAACCCAACGGGAAACTTTTGTGGTGCTAGAATAGTTCTGCATCTTGATTGTGGTGGTGGTTACACAAATTTACACATGTGATAAAATGACAGAACTAGACACACATTGCACCAATGTCAGTATTCTGATTTTGATATTGTACTAAAGTTGAGTAGTCACTGGGAGAACCCATTGAAGGGTACATGGGAACTCTGCACTATCTCTGTAACATCTTGTGACTCTGTAATTATTTCAAAATAAAAAAGTTTAAAATATTAAATCTGTCTTTGTTCAAAGAAAATAGTGGCCATGGCTAGGATCAGGGGGCCCGACTGTTTCTACTCTGATTGTTCCTTGGCCTGGCTGGTGAGCTCTTGGATGACTGGCTCAGGCAGGTTTCTTAAATTCTTTGGCCTTTCAGGTGTTCTCCTACGACGAGGGCACTCATTTTTCCAATGGCTAGCCTCTTTGCAGTTGGTGCATTGGTTGTCACAAAGTAGGGGTTTCCTTTTGATTTCTCCCTTCCATGAGGGAACAGCAGTCTGTTGTGCTGGACCTGGGTTCCCCAATCGGGTCTTTTGACCGCAGCTTACAAACATTTTGTTTGCAACTTCTGGTAACTGGGTGTTGTTCATCCCAGCAAAGCCCTCTAATTTTGAAGCTTGTGCTTCGGAGTCAAAAGGGGTATACGCCTGGAATGCCTCACATAGTCTCTCATAGAATTCTGTGGGCAACTCCTCTGGCCTTTAGAGTATCTTTGTCGTTTTTGTTGTTGGCTTCCTAGCCCCAGTCTTTACCTTTAGGTTGGATTTTTCATGTTTTCCATGTGGTGAGGATCTTACTACCTTTTTAACAAAAGCAAGGGGAATTATTCCGACCCAGCCATTCTTGTTCTGGGCACTTCACTGCTGTTCTTCTGGCTTCTTGATTATTACTAGGATATCACCCTTCTTAAAAGGCAGGTCTTCAGCATCATTTCCAGGAAAATCATAGAGAGTCCATGCATATTTCGATGCACTTAGATACCTGGGCACGGGCTCCATCAGGGTGGTGGTGTTCAGGTGGTGGTGTTCAGGTGGTGGGTGAGTCTTGTAAAACTCTAGCAGGACCGACAAATGGTCAAATTCCATCTTGATGATGTAGTAGTAGGAGACTAATGCATTCTCGGACACAGACAGTAGATAGTCCTTGGGGCAGGTGGAAGAGTCGTGGACTACGAACATGCCATGGAGCTGGCCCTGGAGCTGAGTCTGCACCTCCTCGTGAGACAATGACTCCATATAGCAGGCAGAGTGATTTGAGGAGTCGAACTTGAACCTGACACAGGGCATGGTGCTGGGCCGGGACTCTGGGGTAGGTTGGAGTGGCGAAGACACTGATGGTGGAGGTTTGTCAGCAATTGTGGGCGCAGTGGCTGTGCGGAGACTGACGGTGCTGCTGAGATGTATGGTGGTGAGAAGAAAATAAGCTCTTCCTCAGGGACCCCTTGGTGGATTAATTTTGCTGGCACCTTCTTGTTCTTTTCTTGAGTTGGTTGGGCCACAAGTACCTTACTCTCTCCCTGCCTATTCGCACTAAACTGGACCCAAGGAAGCACGAAACTGGACCCAGTAGCAGTATGCAGCCATGTGTCTATGTATGAAGACTGGTCTGAATATCCAGGGATCCCCTTCACTACCCACTATACTGCCCTCACTGTGGGGAGGTCGAGAGTCCCTTCTAGAGGCCAATTTACCCTGAAGGCGGGCCATTTAAACTCACAAAGAGTACGAAGCTTTCCTGAGGTCAGCTTGACCCCTTATTTCCCTGAGAAATCTTCCTTAAAATTTTCCAACATACAATCTAAGACAGTTGGCTTAGCAGAACCTCCCCCCATATATGCAGGGACCTTCCTTTGAAAACTGGGTGCACAGGCCAGTGTTAGTATATTTTCTAAAGCCCCAGAAGGAGCGTTAGCTGGTTAAGGCATCATAAAACACTGAAATTATTTTGATGAAATACAGAATCCTTGTTTTCTACTCAGAAAACCTTTTCATAACATTAGTCTAAAACACAATTCTAGTTTTTGAATTCCTCTTACTTTTAGCACATAGAATTTCCTCTCAGAATTTCCCTTCACCAACCTTCTTTCACATTTTCTTTATTCTCTCAGTTTGCTTCTTTTCACTCTTTCAGCAATAACCATCTCTGAGACAAACACCTTTCCTTCAATTTCCTTCAAAATAAGTCTCCAGACCTTATACCTTCTGTTACCAAAAACACTTTCCTTTCATATCTATCTATCTATCTATCTATCTATCTATCTATCTATCTATCTATCTATCTATCTATCTATCTATCTCAGGAGTACCTCCTGTACCTCCCATGACAGACAACAATCACATGGAGGGTTGGGGGATAGGATCAGGGAAAATGTGGAGGGGACGCCACTCACTTCGCCCATCTCTGGCTGCTCCCCTCATGGAGATTTCAGGTGCTTCTTAGCATTGGTGGGTTGGTATAAGCCCCCGACCCGGATCACTGGAGTAGACTCCTCATGGAGATCCAGTGAGGCCACCGTAAGCCATATGAGGTTCGCCATGGTACCAAGGATTGGGGCTCAACTCTCAATTTGTGGCAAGACCACATCTCAATCATTCAGTACTCTCTTTTGTACAACCTCCCACCACCATTCCTTAACCTATCCACTGGAGATCATGCAGTCACTCCTCCTAACTAGTGGAGGGTGCTTGGTTGCTCTCCAGAGGGTGATGGTACTCTCCACTTTACTTAGTGTTGACCAAATCCATTCCACCCCTGTGATGGGGATGCAAAGATAAACAAGGGTGGGGGCCCCCTCCACAGAGGAGACCATTCAGATGGACATCTGGCCATATCCTGAAGGAGTTTAGGTGACGCTTGGACATAGTGGACTCAGCTTTGTGACTTACGATTGGATACTAGTCTGATGCCGCCCTGGACCATATGCCATTCAACATGGAAATGCAGAATGAACCCACACGATCTCCGTGGACTTCAGGAGACCTTAAGGGTGCCCAGCATGGAGCTATAAACTTGTACCTGACTAATCAAGCTGGCCAAGGCTCTCATTCATTCACTCATTCATACATCAGGCTAAAATAGTGCCTCTCCCCTTTATGGAAGGCCTCTGGCCCTAACCTGACACCTTCCTCAGTGGGGAGACTCTGGTGTCTCAGCCCTTGCTTTTGGAGACTTTGATGTCTTCCCCACAGAGGGAAGACACTAACTAATGTCTTTTTACTGAAGACTAGGAGGCGATCGAGCTCCTCTTCCGACAGATGGGACCTGAATGGGGGCTGATCCTGGGATCGATCTTACCTTGGTACCTTTTCTTGTGGTCATTTCTGGTGAGTTGGTCCGTCCCTCTTATGAGTCCGGTTGGTGGGCTCAGCCAACTTGGGAGTTGGGGCACCGATCCAAAAGAGAACCTGGAATACTGAGGTGGCACGCCTCAGTCGTCTCAGATCCCCTCTGCCGCAATCTGGCCGAGCCACTGTTCTGGCGGCTCAAGGGGCTGGCGTGGTTGGAATCTTGCTGGGGCCTCCAAAGATGTTGCGGTAAAGCTCCAAAATCAGACCAGCAAAAAACTAAGCAGTAACTCGGAGAGTTAGAGAACTCAGGTTTATTACGCACGGCCCCTGAGGAGCTAGGGCTCTGAAGATCTGGGCCCCAAGCTCAGTTGCAACATTCCTTATATACAGGCTTTTTACACAAGCTGATTGGTTGATTTGAACTCAGACCATTACAAATGGTGGGAGTTGCTATGCTATGGTTGCAAGTAGTAACATTGGTAACATTATGTTGAGGAGTTGCTATGGGTTACCGGCAGTTGCAAGTGTTACGAAGTGCGGGAGCTGTTACGGGGTACAGTTACATTTGTGGAGCAAAGGGCAAGTGAGCCTTTGCAGCAAGCAATCTGTAATCAGAAACAGAACAAAAAGCTGATTAGCTTTGAATCAAAAGTCCAAAAGCCCCTCTTCAATAGCACTGAATTTTCTAAGACAGGTTTAGAAAAAGAGAAACCTAACTTTCTTGGGAGCTCTGCACTTAGTTTTATGTTATAACTAAGAAAACGTTGGTAGCATTAATTAAAGGTCTCTGCCGCCAATTCAGTGCCACCAGTAGTCTCCAACCTAGGATTTGGTGAAGAGAGCCTTTATTCCAGTGAAGCAGCTCAAATGTTGCAGCTCCAGGGTTACAGCTAACATGCAGGAGAAAGCAGACAAAGAGGAGGCCGACTTATAGAGGGAGAAATTCCTGCTCCTGTCCTTGATTAGTCCATTTCCATGCAAAGGAGGACTCCAAATCCAAACAATTTGACTCAGATAGCACTGTCCTAATTGGTAGGCTCCACTTCTTCTGACTGGTTGTTGTGGAGCCACACTGATTGGTCAGTAAAGATGCAAATGAGAATGTAGCTACACAGCCCCGAGTGGATGGGGAAGGTCTCAGTCTATTGGTCAAAATCGGATTCCAGGAACTCCTTTATAAGGGTCAGTTCAGAAGGCAGGAGCACAGTGCAGGAGGCTTGGCAGCCCGAGTCTGTGGCTTTTTCGCTGCAATGCAGTGTGTGTGACAGGCCTGTATTAGTAATGCTGCTGGACTTTGGTTATGATTTTGGGCCCAATTAAGGAGTCCTTCCAACAGGTACATTTTTGCTCATGATCAACAGTGGTGTTCATGGATCATGGAGCAGACAGAGGTAAAACAAACACCCCCCACCCTCCCTAACCCCTTTTTGTGGAAGCATAGCCTTAAAGAATGGTAGACAATGCACAACAGAAGGCTACTATTACAAGTGTTTATTCAATAAATGAATTTTAAAACACTTATTTTCATTCCTTAAAATTATTTTAACTCCATTTATTCTAGCAAGGATCAGAGAATCCAACAGTCAGCTCTGAAGTTCTTAAGCACAGTACAGACGTATAGCTAGCTATTAGGTTAAAGAAAGTGCTTTCACTCCTTGTTCTGGCATTCTCAGGGGATGAGCTATTTGTGTCATATAATCAAAAGTCAGTCAAAATTTTATACTTTTAATGTAATTTTTAACGTATTTTTGTCTTTTAGTACACTTTTACTTAATAGTTAAAAAGTTTTTAGTTCGCTTTCACTCTAATGACATATTCATTCTGGGTAGATAGCACAGTCTGTCCAGAGTCACATATTCTAAAACAATTTTACATAGTGATTTATATTTGCCAGTAAACAAATACTTCAAAGAACAAAGTAATCCTGCAGATTAAATTGCCACTGCTGGTATAAATAAGCAAATTTCCTCATAAAATTTAAAGTCTTTTACTTATGCTCCCTGGAACAGAATTTGCTAAAGTTTATGGTTCCAAATAAAGTCTAGGATGCTAGAAACATTGTCCTTTATTGTGCAGCAGTGCTTTTAACAGAAGGGTTTAAGAACGCAGACTCTGAAACGCCCCAGGGACCAAATCAGAAAGAAGGGTGAAACCTCTGTTTGGCTTCACCATTTGGTAAAGCGTCCGGTCTCTGTTGTCCGTCCCGCACGCCCTTTCCCACCTGCAGCACACACCTCCCCACCGCCCCCTCACGCGGAACCGGCAGGAGGAAGCGGAGAGGCGGAGCACCCTCGGATGTAAGATGGCGCCGCCCTTGCCGTGGCGCTCTGGGCTGCCTCGGCCGAGACTCGGTGGTCGGAAGTCCTCCGGCCTTGCCAATGGGAAGCGGAAGTAAAGGGCGGTTAGCAGCTGGGCTATTGCTCCGCGAGGCCGGCTTGTGAACTGAGCTGTGGGAAGGCGCGTGTCGGCCGCTCACTGGCGCAGCCTCCACCGCCGCCGGCCTCCCGCCCCCAACCCCCTCCCAGCGTTGTCGCAAGCGCCGTCGCGGACCCTGCGTGGCCCCGGCTTGGGCAGGAACGGGGACGCAAGCCGCGCGCGTGTCGCGGCTGCACGGCAGGTGACAGGTACCCCTGGGGTGGCGTGGGGTGGTCTCGTGGATGGGAAGAGGGTCCGGGGCGCGAGGCGACCCTGTACCCTGATTACCTGAGCTTCCGCTTATTCCTTGGCGCAATTTTCCCGGCTCAATTTCCCCTCCTGTGCCCCAGCCCTTTTGCGAGTGGTCAGTGTTGTCTCTCATTGGTCTTCTGTGCAAAGTATCGTTTCTGCGAGGTTGGCCGCGAGCTCTCCAGCCTTTATTCTGAGCCTTTATTGAAGAGCTTTGAGACCCATGTGACCAAGTGCCCTAACATGAATTTAGACTAAGCCTGACCTTAAGTAGGTTGAGAACCAGCAATTTGCAGGACTCTGGAGAACGACTTGATCTTTTTATAGATTTCTGTTTTCCCTAAAATGAGTTCGGTTAGTGCATATTGGCTGCCGTTTTTCATTTAAGAGGGTCTGTTGTCTGGAAATTGGACGATCCGGTTTCACTTTTAGTATGGGACCTGCCAAATAATAAGATTTGTCTACATCGCAAATAAGTTATGAATGTGAACTGTTCTCGTTCCTTTGACAGAATCTCTAGATTGTTTTGCATTTCTTGCCAGGTTTGAGAACTAGCATATTTTGTTCATTTGAAGTTCTAGGGTCTTATGCCTTACCGTGCTTCATTAACTATTTTGGAAACATTCATCATGCACTTGCCAGCCAATTTTAGCTTGGGTTTGAATACATTTTAAGTAGCTATTTAAGAACACAACAAAGTTGTGTTGTCTTTCTCTTTGGCTTGTTGATAAACTTAGCTGAAACTCATTTTTATTAAAGGAAATGAACATTGCTTTGTACAGTAGCATGGCACCTTTACAATACACAATTAACTTGAGGGGAATAAATTGAACTGTAGAGAAAATTGTCTTAGATTTTTTTCTGCAGTGCCCTGCGATCATTTTCATGTTTGATGTATGTTCTTTGATTACTTTGTTCTTTGATGTATCAAACATGAAAATGTTTGATTTATGTGGTTCACAGCAAATAGTTTTGTGAAAGGTATAAATGTATGTTAAGTTTAATTATTTGAGTAGTAAATTTATTTCACAAGAAGGGTACTTCCTAATATTTTTCCTCACTATTATTCTATATGTTGAAACTCAAATGGTTTTCTATAAACTGGTGCAAGTTGTTTTTTAAGAGTTTGTTTGCTGTTATCTTCAGTTTACAAATGGAAGAAGAAAAATTGGTGATGATTTAGAATTTTATGCCTCTTTTGTTTTCCAAAAAGTGGAAAGCATTTTCCATATTATAATTTTTTTAATATTTTCAACGTTTTACTGTAGATTAATGAGCAAGAGATAGGCTCTTTAATTTAAACTATGGAAAATGGGCCACAGACTAGATCTTACCAGATGATAACATTTGGGCTTAGAAATTTTGAAGGAGTGTTTTTTATTTTTTCATCATGCGTAAGCATTATGTCTATGATCATTCAAATGCCACATTGCAGATTCTGACAGCTATTATTTCTCCAACTATTCATCTGTATAAGCAACATTTAAAGACCACTAGGGTCAGAGTGATAAGGGATCTTGTAAAATGAAGGCATCTGCAAACGAAAGGCCACTTCAGTGATGTTCTTACTTTTGCTTCTCTGGATAGCCTTTTCCCCTGGTAATACCTGTGGAATCAAGGAAGTGAGGTCAGGGTGGGAAAGCTCTTCTTTAATGTAAAGCTCATCTCTGAAGGTGCTATACCATGCCCCAAGAACTCTGTCTGTTGTTCTTAAAACAAACAAACAAACAAACAAACAAAAACGTGGAAGAGTATCTCTGGTGAGTCACAGTGTATAGTTTTCATTTTAGCCTTCTTAAGTTGTAGGCTTTTTGTAGTCTCTTTGCTCTTATTGCTCTTAGTGCCACACTCCTTTCTTTCCTTTTTCTTTCACTTATCCCTTAATGAATGAAGCATCTATTTGTTTATTTTGAGAACCTCCTGTGTTCCAGGCATTAAGCTAGGTATGTGACGATGACAGACAAAACCCTCTGCTCTTTAGCTCACACTCAGTGTTCAAGGCTAGCTTAATTATGGATTTTTCAGGGTAGTTGGATGGTTTGCTTTGGTCCCAACTTCAGACCTGCACCTCTTGGTTTTGTGTTGAAATTTTTCTTCTCTCAGTCACCTGTGTCCCAAAGATTATGTTCCCTAGAAAATCTTTAGACTTGCCTTAGTTCTCACAAGAAAGCTCTTTGTTTAATCTGGCTTTGCACAGTTTGAATTCTTACCCCTCGTAAAGCCAGGGAATCAAGGGAGGTAGTATGATATTGTAGAATTTTTAAAAGCAGGCAGATGTGGGCTCCAAGCATTGCTACAGATTAGTCAGTGAAGTTACTCAGCCTCTTTGAGCTTCCATTTTCTTATTTTTAAACGGGAATAATAGCGTTTCATCCATTATGCAGCATATTCATGGAGTATCGACTGACTGGTACTGCTGTTTGCTGTGGTGAACACAGGAGACCTGTCTGCCACCCACCCTTAAGGAATTGCAGTTTTTGGTGTGGAAGGGCTGGGTAACAGTTGTGTACAAAGCACCTGACACAGTGATCTGCCCAGAGTAATTGCTCACTGAATTCTAATGTTTCCTCAGGGGCCTGTCGTCACTCAGTTCCCTGTAATTCCACTGTGCGGTAGTACCCAGTTTTATCACCCAGAATCCCCACTTTTGGAAGATTACGCATCTAGGGCTCTTAAGGAAAAATCATAAATGTAACCATGGTGTAATACTGCTTCAGTATAGTTCATATAGTCTCTCCAGTTTAGAAACTTATTGACTTTGGGGAGGATTTTTTTAATTTTATTTTATTTTCCTAGCCATAGAGGGTAGGTTTCCAAGGCAAAATTTTGAGGCCATGTAATAGCGATGATGCATTAATCTATAGCTTAGAAGATAGATTTTAGTTTCTTTCCCTTATGATACATTTTGCTAGAAGTTAATTTTGGTATAGTAGTTGGTATTTTCACGTTGCCTTTTCATTTTCATAGTGGCCAGGTATGGCAGATACTGTTATTCCTATTTTAGAGTCTAGAGACTAATGGCCAGAGAAGTTATTAGGTAACATGGTTACACTGCTGGTAAGTAGCAAACTCAGGAATTGATCACAGGTCAACTCTAAGAGGTTTTCTCTTTTTGACAACTGTTTATTCTATTATGCAGGAAGGTTTCTCAGAGTGTAGTCCATGGACCTATAAGGGAGGGCATCTATAAATGGTCCTAAGAGAGTTCTTGGGTGGTCTGAAATTGTATGTAAAAGTTTAGGTTCTGGCTGGCACATCTAGGACATGTCAATAATTTCTGCTAGATTCCAAAAGGGAGCTACATCATCCACTGTGCACCCAGCAATCCACCTCCCAGCAATCTCCCACCCATGATCCCTAAGTCAGGAATTACTGCTAGCAGATTTCATTGTCAAAAGTCTAGTTTGGTTAGCTCTGGTCTTTACAACTGTTGATTTTTAAAAATACTTATTTATAAATGGGATGTTCATATTAATTTTTTTGTTTCCAAAGAAGCTGGCAGAGCTTGAGCTTAAAACTCATCTAAAAGCAACTTTTCTATTTGGTGTAATATATTTTGCTTTTGACCATTGTCCTTTAGAGATACTGTGTGTTACGTGAACAGGATGTTGGCATAAATGATAACGCTTTTTATAAAAAGAAAATACTGACTGGTTCTTCACAATTTGGACTGTCTCCTCCAACAATAGATTTTATCTCCAGTATTGAGGAATTGGGGTGAGCCTGTCTGGTTGTTAATGTTAAGAAGCACGAGTTTGGTTTAGCGTTTCCCACATATTCACATCCCCTGTGGATTCCCATTCAAATAGGTGGAACTAGGAGGTTGACTTTTATATAGCCCAGAGGGATATCTGATTAGGGTTCTGGTTCTGGTAGACAGACTTCTGGGATGAAAAATCAAAGAAGTCTGAAGCTGGACACGTTTTTCTGATATGATATGTACACGGAGGACCTCAGTGTGCTTGGTGAGGCTGCTGCTGAGAGTTCAGGAGGCCTGCATTCTGTGACCCTGCCAATTTACCAGTGACCCCAGCATCTTTATTTTGTAGATGATACCCACTGAGTTCTTAACATTTCCTCATTCCAGAACCCATCTTTGAGTTTACTTTCTAGACCCATCATATTTATAGGGCTCCCAAAACAAAGTACCACAAACCAGGTAGCTTAGAACAACAGTTTACATTGTCTTACAATTTAAGAGGCTAGAAGTTCTAAGTGAAAGTGTCACAGGACTATGTTCACATTGAAGTCTGTAGGAGAGGATCTTTCCTGACCTCTTCTAGCTTCTGGTAGCACCAGGCATTCCTTGGCTTGCAATATAATTCTAATGTCTGCCTCCATCTTTGCCTGGCATTCTGTCTTTTCATATAGTCTTCCCTCTGTGCTTTCCTGACTCTGTGCTCAAATCCCACCCCCCCTTTTTTTTTTAACACCAGTCATATTGGATTGGAGCCCACCCTCATGACCTTATTTTAAGTTGACTACCTCTGTAAAGACCCTATTTCCAAACAAGTTCATATTCTGAGGTCCTGGGGGTAAGGACTTCAACATCTTTTTGGGGGACACAATTCAATCTGCAACATTTACCATTTATGTTTTCATCTGTCTCAGTTTTATTTACTCTGCTGCTTCATAAAGTATGGTTGTATACAACCAGCTGTGCCACCAACTGACTCTTATACCTCTGTATATTATAGATGCCCAGGAAATGAACTGGAGCCTTTGTAGGAAAGAGTGTATGTAATGAACTGTATACCTTTAGTTATGTGTCCGTCACTCAGCAAATGTGTTGAACTATCTAGATGTTAGGTACTGTTATATTTCGGAAGCATTTCTATTTCTATAATATGTTATTTGATATCTCTAAGTATTAAGATACATGTTTAAACATTTTTTTGTAGCAAAACTTTTTTTTCCTTTTTTAGGGGTTTGCTGTAAAATGGGACTTCTGATTGTATTCACTGGACTGTGGCTGTTTTCCTCAGTAAAGGCAGATTCAAAAGCCATTACAACTTCTCTTACAACAAAATGGTTTTCTACTCCATTGTTGTTAGAAGCAAGGTAAGAAGACAGTTTTTCCTTTCACACGTTTGAGCAAGAATGTAGGCTTTACTAGTGAATATTCAGGAGCTTTTTAGGAATGGAGATTATCATCATTAAATGCATTTAGTATGAGCCTCTTTCGGCCTGCACTTTTCTGTTGTACACAGAATCTATTAGTAGGATAGGACTGTATTGATTCATAGTGATACTTAGGGACTTCTTTAGACAGATATACTGATTGGTTAAATTATTATGCTACCTTCCAGGAAAAGTATAAATGTGGTAATAAGGGGAAAGAAGTTGTACTTAAAGGAAATTTTCTATTTATTTAAAAGGAAGAGAAGAGAGCTTGGCAAGGTGGGGTAAAGAGCACATGTTCCTCCTGAGAACTTGGAAGAAGACCCCAAGATAAGAGAGTACAGGGGAAAACTGTGGAAATGGCCAGATTTTCATCTGTTCTAAGATGTACATGTTCTACATTTTAACATCTCTAAAAAATCAGAATGTGTTCTAATTAAATTAAGATGTTATCTTACAATTAGAATTGGTAACATCTTTCATTCTTAATGTTTCTTAAAACAATGATAAGTCTTAAAATCTAGAGTGTCTTAAAATCAATAAAATACAATATAATCAATGATTTTTTGGGGAAATTTTGTATTCCACGTGTACTTATTATATTTATAATGTAAATATAACCAAATACCTGTCTTTTAGTCAGTTTTTTAATGTTTTTAGATGAAACTAATAATTTATAGCTAGAACTTGCAGAGAATCTTTCTAAAGCTTAAATTAGGGAGGTTGAATGGCAAGTGCTTGGTAAGTCTCAGAATTTGATAGTGCTAGAAATTTGAACTGTTGCCTTACTTCAGTTAACTTTGTGGTCTTCAGTGTAGAGTTTCATCTTCTAACATTTTCTCCTTAATCCCTAGAAAAATGTGAATGAAGAGTTTTGTTATGTTGCTTGTATATATCAATAGTTGCATCTCCTAAGGAAAATGAAAGGACAAGTGGGCAAGTGAGCCACTTAGGAGCTGATCTTGACTTGTGGAGGAGCCCCACAGACTTTCTTCTGTCGCTTCTCTGTGTCTCCCTTTTCTCAGCAATAAAATGGCAAAATACACACACACACACACACACACACACACACACACACACACAATAATAATAATAACAACCACTGCATGTACTTTATAGTGATGTTGCAATAACTAATTTGATAAATAGAGTGAGCTCATCGAATGTTAGGACTTTATTAGATGTAGGATAGGTGTAAAAATGAAGTGACTGAAGGTCTTGAGATCCTAGTCTGCCTGAGCCAGAACTCTAATAACTTGTTTTTTTCCCTTTCCTTTCTTTTCCTTTTTTTTTTTTGCTAATATTTTTGATGATTTGTTTGATGTAAATATAGGTCATTGAGATTTACTATCATGTTCTAAATATTTTGGAACAGTTAACTCTAATAAATGTTTTATGATATTCTGCTTAACATTCTTAACAGAGTTACATTCCATTACTCTCACACTAATTTCTTGGTTTTTGTACATTGTCTTAGAAGATTCTTACGAATATAACTATGGACTTTTGAAAAAGTACACTACAATTGTCAGCCTTAATTTGTCAATTTTTTTTAGTTTATTTGATGTCTGTGAAGGATACTTCACCAACTTGCCCATCACAGACATCTCCCCTTTACATGATATCCTGGCCATTTGCGATTTTGGTTCACTCTTTTTAGTCCTCTTCTGTAGCGATTTGCAGATGTTTTGCCAAGATAAACTGGACATATAGGCAACTCAAAAATGAACTGTGCTTTCTTGAAACCACTACATATTCACCTCTAGAGCTAGCTGAGATCATCATTCTTTCCTCCTAGGTTCATGGCAAGCATTAATGGTGGGTTGGAGCACTGTTCATGTGGGTGAAGGTGAAGGGACAGACTCTCCTAACATCGAGGCATGCAGCTACAACATACCTTTTCCTTTCCTTGCACCTAGACTTTAGGGACTGAAGCTATTTAAGATTGGGCCTGACGCTAATGAAGTTGTAGCTTTGGAGTTATCCATGAAGCGATGTGTGTGTGTGTGTGTCTGTTGTTTATTTTGTTTTTTAGGTTCCACATGTACATGAAAGCGTGCAATATTCACCTTTCTCTATCCGACTTATTTTATTTAGCATAGTACCCTCTAGGTTCATCAAGGCAATATCTTTTTCCATCCCCTTTCTTTCAGTCTGTGTGTGTCTTTTAATCTGAAGTGAGACTCTGGTAGGCGGCATATGTAGGGGTCTTGTTTTCTTATCCATTCAACCACTCTGTCTTTTGGTTGGAGCACTTAGTTCTTTTCCATTTGAAGTACTTGATGATAGGAATGTGGTTATTACCATTTTTTATTCCTGTTTTTGATACATGTTTTTTCTTCTTAAGGAAGTCCCTCCAACATTTCCTATAATACTGACTTGGTGTTGATAAATTCCTTTAGCTTACTTTTGTCTGGGAAGCTCTTTATTTGTTCTTTGACTTAAATGATGGCTTTGCTGGTTAAAGTATTCTTAGTTGTAGATCCTTGATTTTCATCACGTCGAATATTTTGTGCCAAGTCCTTCTGTCCTGCATAGTTTCTCTTTAGAAATCAGCTGCCAGTTTTATGGATGCTCCCTTGTAGATAACTAACTGCTTTTCTCTTGCTGCTTTTAAGATTCTCTCTTTGTATTTATTAACCTTTGGCATTTTAATTATGATATGTCTTTGTGTGGGCCTCTTTGGGTTCATCTTTCTTGGGATTCCCTGAGCTTCTTGGGGTGGTATGTCTAATTCCTTCACCGGGTGAGGGAAGTTTCTCATCATTATTTCTTTAAGTAGCTCTTCAACTTCTTGTTTTCCTTCTGGTACCCCTATGACATGGATATTTTTACCTTTAATTGTGTCCCATAGGCTCCTTAAATTATTATTAAAGTTTTGCCATCCTGATTGAGTGTCCTTGGCTTCCCCATCCTCTATATTAGTGGTTCAATCCTCTTCTTCATCCACTCTGTTGATTCCTTTTTTTTTTTTTAGGTGAGGCAACCCTTGGTTGACCTCACAGATTGCAAGAACCTTGTCAGCTTACAATCCCTTATTTTTTTATTTTTTTACGCCTACAGCACTTGGTCTTCCTAGGTGGTCTCCCATCCAAGTACTAACCAGGCCCGACCCTACTTAGCTTCCAAGATAAGATCGGGCTTGTTCAGGGTAGCATGGCCGTAGACTGTTCATTCCCTTTAATATACTCTTCATCTCAAATAATGTGTTCTTCATTTCCAACTGGTTCTCTTTTATAATTTCCATTTTTATGGTTTTTTTTTTTAAATCTCTTTGTTAGAGTTTTACTGAGTTCATCTTCACTTCCCCTAAATGTAGATCGAGCATCTTTATAACTAGTGTTTTGAACTCCACATCTGTTAGATTGCTAGACTCCATTATTCCTGATTCTCTGTTTTGTTCTCTCATGTGGTTTCAGCTTCTTTGTTGTCCTATTTTGGCTGCCTTTCTGTGTCTGTTTCTATGTACTAAGCAAAGCTCCTAAGTCTCCTGGTCTTATTAGCATGGCTTTGTGAGTAGGTGTCCAACAGCACAGTCCTGAGAGAGTTTCACCTGCAGGCCAAGTTTAGCCCCAACCTGTGCCCCTGCAGGGCCACCTGTTAAGATTCAGCAAGCAATCCACAGATGCTGTGCTTATAGTTGCTTCAAGAGGCCTCGCCAGAAACCGAGGTCAGCTGCCACCAGTGTGAGTCTTGGAGTTGGCTCAAAAAGAAGCATTAGACTCTTTGAGGAAACACCTGGATGTGGCTTGTATGGGGCTGAGAGTTGGGGGAGGTGGGGTTTCAGGGAATCCTCTGGGCGGAGTGACCTCTGTTATCTTGTTTGATGACCTCATGGCCATGGTGGTGCTGCCTCCACACACTGGGAGGGAGGAGGTCTCAACAGAGGAACAGTGGATACCGCTGGCACTTCTGCCCGGAGAGAGCCTCATCCCCAGCCCTTGCTCCTACAACTCAGTGTTTTCCTGTAAGTCCCCTCGTGCCCTCCACACAGCCGAACCAGCACTGGTGCTCAGAGTGAGCAGGTCTGTCACCTTGAAAGTCCCCTTGCAGATGTGACCCCTTTAAGAAATGTCTGCTTGGAAGCTAAGCAGGGTCGGACCTGGTTAATACTTGGATCGGAGACCACCCAGAAAGACCAGATGCTGTAGGCGTAAAAGATAAAAAATAAGGGATTGTAAGCTGACAAGGTTCTTGCAATCTGTGAGGTCAACCAAGGGTTGCCTCGCCTAAAATTAAATATAGAGAGAGAGACAGACGGACACATACACACACACAGGCAGACGTCTGGCCTCTGTCCCCCTCAGCTGCTAGAGAGCGAGCAGCCTCGCATCTTCGCCCCTTCCTACCTCCAACCGTTGCAAGATGATTATTTCTCTTTGTAGTTGTAGGGCTTCTGTACATCTAGACCTCAGGTGGCTCTGCTTGCTCTTTGCTCCATGTTTCTGTCACAACTTTGATGTGGTCACAGGAGGGATGAACAAAACCTCTATCATGTATGCCATTTTTTCTGCCTCTCTAAAGCGATATATATTTAAGTGAAGTAAAACTATGGATATATTTTTAACAGCTATAGTTGCTAACAAATGTTGTGTAAATAAAGTACTGTTATTAAAAACAAAACTGGTAATTATTTATTGAGTGCTGAATATTATAATGGCCCAAGAATGCAGCATGATAGAGCTATAAATCAAATAAATTGGAGTTTATATTCCAGATTTTTCATTTATTAACTCTGTGACTTTAAGCAAGTTAACCTTTCTGCATTGCTGTTTCTTTATTCTAAAACTGGTTATAACTCAGGGTTGCTATGAGGTTTTGGGGACATGGGTGACTATGCCGAGCATAGTGTTTGTCACATAGTAGACTCATTTCTTTTTCGCTTCTAGTTCTGTATAGAGGAGAGACCAGTTCTGATCTCTTATGAGAACTTTGGAAATCTAAGAAAACAAGTTTACTACCAGAGTTATGCTGTCTGATGGACATTCAGGTTGTTTCGAGCTTTTTTTTTCTTTTGCTAAAGATTAAAAACTTTTATTAGTGACATTTCAAAATATTTTTAAGTGGAGGGAATGATACGATGTTCTTTCCCTGTACCTGTCACCCCATTTTTACAATGATCAACTCAAGTCCAATAACCATAACCACTATCACTTTCCTATTTTCCTCCGCTGGAATATTTTAAAACAAACTCCAGAGATTATATAGTTTGAGCTGTAAAACTATAGGTTTTTTTTTTTTTTTTTTTTTTTTACTCAATGGAATAGGTATAAGAAGCTAAAAAACAATTGATATCAAAAAGCAGACAAAGTTAAGTGTACTGTAAAGAAATGTCAGTGTTCTTTTGAATAGTATCTTATGTTCTTACAGTCCCTGGATTAATTCAGTGGATCTAGTAATTTTCATAAGACTTTGAAATTTAGACATTATAAGACTTACTTATGCAGTGGTATGAATGAAGCTTTAATTTGTGAATTTAGTGTTTATTTGCATATTACAATTTGCGTATTACTATCTGCTTCAAAACCTGCCTTCTTAGACTATAAACTATTATAAGGTTGGGATGAAGTCTGTTTTTCTAGAAAGCCTAGAAAAATACTACATTCAAAGAGGCTCCAAATAATTTAATACATTATGATAATGGGTGTTTTCAGAAATGTATTTTTAGAGAAGCTATGCATTACCAAGAAATGTTCCTTGGATGGGAGACCACCTTGGAATACCAGGTGCTGTAGGCATTTTTTTAAAAAAAGAAATGTTCCTTATTTTCCTCATATTTCTGTGTCTAGCTATGGAGTAGAGTGAGAGTTGTATACTTCACTGTTGATCAGTAATGGGAAAGTCTTCCTTTGGCTAGATAAGCTGAGATCCAGGTCTGTAGTTCACTTAAAGACAGTGAAAAATCACCACTACATTAGTAGTATGGCTGGGAGGAGAAGAGAACCAGTTTATGTGAATCATTCAGTTAGGATATGCATTTTCTTTTAGGGATAAATGACTCTTGAATGAAGAGAAATTTAGTATAGCCACTATTTTAGGTCAGTAGTGTAAATTCAAGAAAAAAACTAAGATGGCAGTAAGACCTGATTTTATTAGGTCACTGTTAATGTTAAATTAAAACTTGATCATCTTACAACATGTTGCCTTTAGTCTCCTAGAAAATTTTTTAGGATTCATGTTTTCCTTGGGAGATGCTTAGCCAAACAGTTTTTGTTCTTTATAAGGTCTTTCAGAAAATAAGTGAGAAGAACTAGTGCTAGAATTATCAATTTCTAATTCTGCTTCTACTACTGATGGCAGTTTCACAAATGGGGTTTTATAAGCCTTCTTTATATTGGGACTTCTCTGTTGTTACATTTTTATTATTCTGTGTATTTTAAGGAATACTCAATAAGCTACTAAGCTAATTAGTTATTAATAACTAATAAGCTAGTACGACTTGCTTATCATTAAAAAATATACCATGCATATTTGCGTTGTTATGTTATAAATTAAGAGTCAAACTATGAACATTTAGAAACTTAAAAACCAGTTTTATTCTCTTATAGAGCTTATATTAGATTTTTATTAAGTTGTTTTATTTCTGATATTTTCCCCTTTTCTCCCAGTGAGTTTTTGGCAGAAGATAGTCAAGAGAAGTTTTGGAATTTTGTAGAAACCAGTCGAAATATTGGATCATCAGATTATCACGGTAAAATTGAAGCAAATGCTTTTTTGACTTTGGTGTCTGGGAAAATACTGGAAAAAAAGGGTCTCTTTCAATGAAATTGTGGCATGGTAGTCAATGGGAAACATTTTTATCTGAATGTCTAGAGTTGTGGCGATAGCCAGCAGAGCCAACATAGACTAATAATTTTTTTTGAGATTGTAAGTACTACTTTTAGCATTTTTGTCCTTTGTTTTTTCCTTTTGTGTGTTCTTTTATCAAAAGTGTGTGCATATTTTGTAGGAGTCGAATTCATTTAAAATTATTTAGTACTAAGTTAATAACCATCAGAATTGAATCACTCTTTTTTTAATGAACTGATTATGTAACTGATCTATTACCTATTAAGTTTGTTATCATTAAGTTAGTGCCATCCAAAATGTTTTCCATTATGCCTGCCAGCCACCCACAATTAATTACAATGTATATTTTGTCAATGTTTACAGTTTATGATGTGCTTTCATAAATATTTTCTAATTCAATTTAAGCTATGTAGAGTATAAACATTACTGTCAAAGATGCTGATATATGAGCACCTAAAACTTTCATATTAGGTTGACGGGCATAAGTCCTTATTGACGAGGAAATGTGTGAAAATTATGTGACTACTGTTAATATTGAACTGAATTGATTTTTAGCTTTGATTTTTATTAAAATAATATATATTTAGAAAGTTAAGCCTGAACTTTTTTTTGTAATATAAGTACATAAAGGTTTTGAACAAGCATCTGTAAATTTTAGTTATATAGAATCAACTAGAATTGTTTGAGTTATCAAAAAAATTATTTTTCTTTTAGTTTATGATTTTGTAAAACAAATTTATTAAAGTTGATTTGTAATGAATTTGAACTCTGACATTTGAAATGAATTTCTTCAGTATAAATGATAATATGTTCTTGGTTAGATAGAATTAGGAGAATATGAATTCTTGGAAGTGATCATAAAAGTATATTAAACATTTTATATGAAATACTGTTTTAGTCCCACCATCCAAAGATATTTACCATTAACATTCTGGCAACATTTTGAGGTATTTCTTTCTGATCTTGGTTTTTACTTAGAAGGTGCTAATGCAGAATAGAACCTTTTATATTTTGCTTTTTAAAATGTTAATTTTTTAAAAAATATTTTTTGAATAGAAAATACATGATTTAAAAGTCAAAACTATATAAAAGGCTATACTTACTCAGAAAAATCTTATTGCCTCCCTGTCTCTGTTCCTTTCTCTGTTTCTCCCCTACTTTTTATAATCATTTAAATTAATTTGTGTAGCCTTAAGTGGTTTTTTTTTTTTTTTACAACAAATACCAATGTATTCTTATTTCTCATTCTTTCTTATAATAAAAAATGATAGCTTACTATATACATTGTTTTGTACCTTGTGCTTTTCACATAACAACATGTCCTGGGGAGTTTTTTTCATATTGGCACATGTGTTTTTATCCCTCAAATAATTTTGCCAATTGTTTAAATGCTTCGCCCCAAACTACAATTCCATTGGTATCCTTTAATCCCTTGTAAACCTCATCACACTGCTCAATTTTGTTAGGTTATTTGAGTAGATAACATCTGCTATGCATTGGGGCTACAAAAATAAGTCAGAGGTTCTTCCTGTGGGGGCTCCAAGACTATTTGGGGTGGGGTAGACAGTGAATAAATAATTTAGTAAATGATGTGATAAGTGAAAGGGGTAAGCAAATATTGTGGGAGCAAAGAAAAGATGTACTTGGTCCAGTGAGGCATGGATAGGGCTTGGGACTGCCTCCCTGGAGCAGGTGATCTCACAGCCAAATTCTTCCTCAGTAAGTAGATAGAAATTAGCTATCCCAGGTTAGAGGGAAAATAGCAATTCAGGGGAGGGAAGAGTCAACCAGGGAAGAAGAGGAAAAGTCCAGTTGCACTGTGTGCTCCAGGGAATTCTAAGCATTTGACAGCAATTCAAGACAGTGTAGTGGTAAAATTTTGTAATTGTATGCCTTTGTAACATGTTTTTATACTTTGTAAAAGATCTTATTTGGATAGCTCTGGTCATATATAATGTTGGTTAATGTTCTTCCTTGACAGGTACTGATTATTCTTATTACCGTGCAATATTAGAAGCTGCGTTTCAGTTTCTGTCACCTCTACAGCAGAATTTGTTGAAATTTTGTCTGTCTCTTCATTCCTACTCGGCTACAATTCAAGCCTTCCAGCAGGTGAATTCAGTGCCTACACATATCAGTATTTTTTAGGGGTTGTATAACATGATGACTGAATATATTTCAGTTGTCCTGGCATTGTATTACAGAGCTCTAACTTTTCTGCCTGAAATTTTTTAGGATTTATGATTTGTTTATAAATAACAAGCAAAGTCGATGTTAAATCTTCAAACTACAGATTTAAAAATAAATAATTGCACTTATTTTTATTTAAGAAATAAAAAAAAAAGAATATGCACGTAAAGAAGAGACTACCAGAATTCATTCATACAACATAGTCTAGGAGGTGTAGTCTTGCTAAACCAATTGACCCTGAATCCGATCACAGCTTATAGATCTCAAAGCAGTTCACAAGAAATACAGAAGGTGGGAAATGTGAAGCAATATCACAGGGATACAGTCAGGAAAATCAAAATGCAGGAAACTTTGTGGTAAAATGATTTGATTTTTTTAACATATAAGTTTTAAAATAAATAGGGAAGGAAGAACTTCAAGAGACTTTAAAAGTGTGTCAACTTAATGTAATTTGTGGATCTTGTTGGATTTTTGAGTTGAACAAACTCCTATTGTAAAAAAAAAAGGCAGTGAGAGAAACAAAGATGTGTGTACACTGATTATGTATTTGATGTAAAAGATATATATGTTAATTTAAAACCATTTTTTAAATATAAAAGAGGTATAGAAAAGTACTCACAAGAAATATACAGTGTAACGATTTATGGTAAAGTGGACTTTCTAGTGTTTTTCACCCAGGCCAAGAACTAGAACTTAGGTAGCCACCATGCAAGGCCTTCATGTACTCTGTCCCCACATTGCAGTTGACTTTAACCTTCCTAAAGGAACCACTTTCTTGATTTTTGTTGCAATCATTTGCTTTGTTTTTCATTTTATTGCCCAAGAGTGCATCTCCACACTCTAAATACTAAATAGAGTTTAGTCTTGCCCATTTAAAAAATTTTTGAAATTTTTTTTGTGTGTGTGTGGGAGTCTTTTAATTTATAGGTTCTTTTTCCATTCCTTTCTTTTCTGATGAGTAACTTCGACTGTTTACCCTGTAAATTTTTTCACAATCTGCATTTTGTTGATCACATACTCATAATGCATTTCAGTTTATTCCTCTGTCTTCTATTCCTTGCAAATTGGCAGCTGGATCCAGGGGCTTGATCATAGTTGTGTTTTATCCCTTTGGCAACTCAGTAGGTAGTGTTGCTGCCATTAGGAGGCCTGTAATGTCTGATTTCTTCTCTTTTTGATTTAGCAGGCATTACTGCTCTATGCTTAATCCATTAATTCTTGGGGATTATAAAGTAATGCTCTGATTCTCTTGTTTCTGTTTTATTTGTTCTTGGAAGATGGGTATAAAGAGGCACATTCCTCATGTGGTACTATTTTGTGGTACCATTCACACAGGATAAGCAGAATATATGTTTGATTTTTTTCCTTTTATTTTTCAGGGTTTGAATGAGTTTGATTTATTAGCATCCTTTTTTTGACCATTTAGTATTTTTCAACTTTGTTTTTATTGTGGTAAAATATTCATAAAATAGAATTTATCATCTCTCCATTTTTAGGTGTACAATTCAGTGATGTTTAGTATATTCATATTGTTATGCACTCATCACTACCATCCTTTTTCAGAACTCCTTTCATCTTGCAAAACTGAAACTCCCCTCTTCTCCCTCCTCAACTACTGGCAACCACCATTCTATTTTTTATCTCTATAAATTTGCCCAGTCTAGATACTTCATGTAAGTGGAATCATGCAGTGTTTATCCTTTTGTGTCTGGCTTATTTCATATAGCTTGATATTGTTGTAGTATGTATCAGAATTTTATTTCTTTTTATGGCTGAATAATAGTCCATTGGATACTTGTAACACATTCTGTTTATCCATTCATCTGTTGATGGACTTTTGGGTTGTTTTTGCCTTTTCATTATTGTGAATAATGCTGCTATGATATATCGGTGTAAAAGTGTCTGGTTGAATTCCTGCTTTCAGATCTTTTTGGTATGTACATGGCAGTGTAATTATTGGATCATATGGTAATTCACTGTTTAACATATTGAGTAACTGCCAAACTGTTTTCCATAGCAGCTGTACCAGGATTCCGCTTTCTCTACATTCTTGCCAACACTTGTTATTTTCTGTTTTTTTAAATAATAGCTATAATAATGGGTGGGAAGTGGTATCTTGTGGTTTTGGTTTTTCATTTTCCTAATGACAAATGATGTGGAGTATCGTTTCATGTGCTTATTGGCCATCTGAATATTTACTTTGGAGATATGTCTATATGAGACCTTTACCCATTGTTAAACTGGACTGTTTTTTTTTGTTGTTGTTGTTGAGCTGTAGGAGTTCTTTATATACTTTAGATATTAAGCACTTACCAGATATATACTTTCCAAAATTTTCTCCCATCTCGTGGAGTGCCTTTTCACTCTGTTGATAGTGTCCGTTTATACACAAAAGTTTTTAACTGTGATAAAGTCCAATTTATTTTTTGTTTCCTGTGCTTTTGGTATCTTACCCAAGTAATCATCACCAAATCCAATGTCATGAAGCTTTCCCCCTATATTTTTTTCTAAGGATTTTGTAGTTACAGTATTAGCTCTTGAAATTTAGGTCTTTGATCCATTTTGAATTAATTTTTGACTATGGTATAGAGTAAGAGTCCAACGTCATTCTTTTACATGTAGATAACCAGTTTTCCCCACACCATTTTTGAAAGACTATTCTTTCTCCATTGAATGGTTTTGGGTACCCATTTGAAAATCAATTGACTGTATATGTGACAGTTTATTTCTAGGCTATCTATTCCGTTCTCTTGGTTTACATGTTGTACTTATGTCAGTACCACAGTTTTGATTGCTGTAGCTTTGTATTGATTTGGGAAATCAGAAAGTGTGAGTCTTCTACTCAGTTCTTTTGTTGCCACCCCAGTAGTCTTTGATTGCTCCCTTGCTAGTTTACTAGAATAATGCTTAACAGTGGTTGTTCTGGGTCATTATTTTCAGGTATACAGTATATTCTTTTAATATAGAGTTTCAAATCATTCTTTATTTCAGGTTCTCTTAAAAACTTATAAATGTTCTCTTCCCTTGCTTTGGATTTCATATCATCTATACGTTGAATTTTCTTTACCTATCATAATTATTTGTCACTTTCTCTTGAATCTCTCTTTTCTTTATTTCTTTTTGATTTAAAATTTTTTCCTCCTTTCATCTTGTTTCTCTTAATCATTGCTTATTATGTTTGTTCTTGTGCTCATTCCAGTTTAGACTTCATTTCTAAAACAATTTTTCTTTTACTTATAATTTTTCCTTGAGTCTGTCACCTCATTCCTGTGTTTCTCTAATTCTGACTTAGGTTATTCTTTACATCTTATATAATTCTCTTAATGTATTTTTACTTGCTTGAAATAGTAGGTTACATTTTTATCTGTCTTCTGGCTATATATTTCTGACATGGTTTTATTGACTATGCCTATGCTGTTCAGATGTATGGCCAATTTAATTTAATCAATTAAATGAAGTTAAAAATTTAGATCTTCAGCCGCCTTAGGCACATTCAGGTAGCTACTATATTGGATAGCGCAGATGTAGAAAATTTCTATTATTGCAGCAATTTCTCTTTATAGTGCTCATCTATAAGAATAAGGGTGCTAGTCTGTTTTTCCCCTACCCCTTTTCTTAAAATAGCTTTGGAAAAGTAATGGCTTAAAAAAAATGGTGGCTTGCTTTATGAAATTTTCTGACTCTGTTCCCCTCCTGCACTTTTATTTAGACTTTCTCTTTCATTGTCTCTATATCTCTGTCTCCTACACAAGTTTTATTCTACCCTCGGCAATTTTCCTTCAAGTGAGGCTTCAACCACTCTAGAGTTAGGCCACTCTGAACTCTCAAACTCACAAGCCCCTGAGAGTTAGGGTAGTTCAGCCACCCTGTTCTAAAAGGGAATTCTTAGATTGTGAGTTTGAGAGTTCAGAGTGGCTAAACTGTCCCAACTCCTTTGAACTCTGCCATACACCCTTGTGCTCACCTGATGTGAGATTAAACAAAACCCATTGGGCCATCATACTTTCCAGTGAAACCTGTTGGCCATTTGGGGTTTTTCTGCTCTCAGGATCATCAGAATCTCTTGTTTTTCTCAATGTATTTCTCCATGGCATTCTGATAACTATAGATCTTGTTTGTGTTCTGTGTGGGGATTTCCTTCCTTGCTTTTTGCAGTCTAGTTGCTCTGTTTTTATGGGGAACTTGGAAAGATCGAAAAATATGCTGTCAGTTACCGTCTATGCAGAATTTTATTACTTTTTAAAAGTATGATAATGGTATTATTTTTTAAACTCTTTTATTAAGATATATTGAAATTATGTCTTAATTATATCTGCTGAAATTACAAATGAAATAACCTGAACTGTTATTTAGGATTTGTGTCAAAATGGTTCAGTGGAGTGTGATAGAAAAGTAGATGAAATAAGGTTGGCCATGAGTTGATAATTATTGAAGCTAGGTCATGGGTACATGGGTTTTTTTTTTGTTTTTTTTATATATATATACTATTCTTTGTTCTTTTCTTGTATTTGTAAGGTTTATAATAATTTAGAGAAAAATAAAGAACATAATGAAAAATTTAACATCAGTTTTCCAGCAAAAAAGTTTTCCATTTCTCCCTTTCTTTTCTTATTTTTTTGTGTTCCATCTATAGAAGAGGACATCTTAATATATTACATAAATGACATCAGTGCATATACTAGTGCTTGTCATTGTTTCCTTTCCTTTTCTCATCTTTTCATACTGGCTCTTCTCAGTGTGCCTCTCATTAAAGTTGCGGGTTGACTTGTCTTATTATACATTGGCATTAATGCATTTTACTCTAAACATAAACTTACATTTCATTCAGCCCTTCCCTCGAATATCTTACTGTGCTCATTAGATAATTTTACTTTTCCCTCTATACTCTTTTTTTTTAGACTCTGTTGTTTTTTTAGATACTATGTTATTATTATTTCAGCAAGGGGCTTCAGATTAATTTGCATATTATACTTAATTGTGACTGCATCCTTGTACTTAAGCACTTAAAGTTGACATTTGTAAGCTTAGTTTTCTGCAAGGTATATACTGTATACCTTATATATCTTTTGATATTTTTTGAAATAGAATTTTTAAAGTTCTGTTTTGGAGATAATAATAACATCTTCCTCATGCGCTGTTATTGGGAGGAACTAGATGAAATAATACAAGGAAAGCAGTGACATGTAAAGCTCTACGTTTCTGTCTCATAATGGGTGTTCAGTAGATGTTAATTTTTGCTTTTATTAATGTTTTAGTATCACTTTATGATCTATTTAAATATTCATGTCTTTATCTTGTTTTTGGTTAGAAATTATTTTTTAAAAGTCCTGTGTCTTAAATGACAGATAGCAGCTGATGAACCTCCACCAGAAGGATGTAATTCATTTTTTTCAGTGCATGGAAAGAAGACTTGTGATTTTGATACCCTTGATACTCTTCTACTAACAGCACCTGAAAGGTAGATTGTGTGTTTCTCTTTATAAATGTCATGCATTCATTGTGTTTTCTTCTCTGTCAAGTCTACCTTCTGATTTAAAAAAAAAAAAAAAAATTTATCAGTTTTGTCGTCTGTAGATATAGTGGTCTAGAGTATGGATTCTGGAACCAGGCTGACTAGATTTGAATTCTACCTCCATCACTTGAAATGTTTTGTGAACTTATGCAAATTACTTAACCTTTCTTTTCTCATCTCACTTTAAAATGGAGATAATAAGAGTCCTTGATATTACTGTTATTATTTAGTAATGACTATCTTAGAAATCATATAGACTTTGTCATCAGCTTAGTAAAGAATACTCTGCTTATTAAAGCCAGTGCCTGACATAATGACATTAATGATAATGATCTCAGGAGATTATTAGTTTCAGACAAAGTGGACTATTTAAAGGATAATTGCAAGCTTCATTTGAATAGTAAATTAATAGGCTGGCTTTTTGCTTAAAGACTAGTTTCCTGTAGTGGACAAATATGGTAGCATCTCTTGTTGTCTGGCAAGGGCAGTGCCCTTTGCACCCTCTGTAGTGGTCTTAGAAATAGGATAACAATGCTCTCTCTCTGTGGTGTTGCTGTGTTGTATCAGAAATGTTAAGGGTGTTTTAGGCAAGCGTAGTTCTTCTTTGGTGAAATTATCTGCCCAGCACTTGTCCTCTGCCCACCAAATGGCATTAGTGCTACTTAGGGTGCATTCTAGCCATCTCAGGGCTGAGGTGGCTGCACGATGAAGTGGTGATCCTTTGGGAAAAACAAAATTAGTTAATTTAAAATTCTTTGTTTAATTTTTTTACAACAATGATGCAAACTTTGTAAAGAAAAGAGATAGTATAGCCTCTTCTGAGAGGTAATAACTATTTTTAATGGTTTGGCATGTATCCTTTTAGACTTTTTTCTTTAGTTATAAATTTATACAGGTTTTTACAAGAGTTATCTTCCTTTAGTACAGATAGGTATACCTCATTAAGAGGGATTAGTAGGTCAGAAAGTCTATGGGTTAATATCTAGATGCCATTCTTAGAGAATTCTTTTTTGGGGTGGAGTAAGTTTTAAAATTTATGAAGAAAACATAAATGTTAAATTTATTAATGGGAAGATCATAGTAGTAAAGATGATAGAGGAGGGAGATGTTATAATTGACTAGTTATATGCTTAAAGTATTTCTCTTTTTTTTTCATTTTTTGCACTTATGTTTTCAGGTAAAAGGATACTTATATTCTATTTATAAGATATAATAATTTATTAAAGTTTTAGTACTGTGAGATCTGGATATGTATTGTTTTTCTGGCTTTTCCCTCCTCTAGGAGTTGGTAACAATTATTTATCAAATTCTGCATTTCATAGTTAGTATTTATGTAATATACTTTTATTATTTTTAATAATGAACAAATAAGACCTACCTGACAGCATTCTTACTAACTGAAAATTATTTAAGATTTTGATACTTTTTTAATATTAAGATGCTTATAATCTCTACTTAAATAATCATTGCTGTACCTGTATTTTGTTTAAAAACTTTTTTAAGTTTACAATTCTAAGTTTTTAATATTTGTTTTCAGACCCAAACCCTTATTGTTCAAAGGCGATCACAGATACCCTTCATCTAATCCTGAAAGTCCGGTGGTGATTTTCTACTCTGAGATTGGCTATGAGGCATTTTATAATCTCCACCGCCAGCTTATATCAAAAAGCAATGCAGGCAAAATCAATTATATATTCAGACATTATATATCTGTAAGTATTGACTTATTTTATAACTTTTAAATATTAATATGCCCAGCATGACCTTAACACATAAGCTAATAATTATAAAATTATTCGAATTATTTTTTGAGAAGTGTAGTACTTTACTCAGATCTGTTATTTGCACTTGGAAGTACTTTGTTTGCCTTTCTGAGGAAATGTAAAATAATTATGCTTAAAAAATAGCTTAATAAGTTTACATTCTATTCTAAAAAACGAACCATGTAAATTATATTTAATTTAGTCCAGATTTAATGTGGTCATCATACTATGGAACTGATCCTTGAGTTCGGTTCCTTTCCAAACCTTTTACTTTTTTCTTTTTGAAATTTTTTCATTAGATGGAAAAGGAAGGATTTCTAAAGAGGTACAATCAGGCAGAATTGATTGAAAATTAAGCTTTTAAAACCTTGTGTTGCATTTAGCATTTGTATTTTTATGTAAAGATTGTTAGTCTTAAAATCTGTCTTAAGTTCGATAAATATTGGATGCTAAGTCCATGCAAGTAAAATAAAAACTTTAAATGAAAATCTAAATAGGAGCAGAAGCAGATTTATTATTAATTTTTGATAACCGTTCTTCCCTCTGCCCCCCAGGCTCTATTGATGGTATTAAAGATTAAAATGTCTAAAGGGCTATCCTCCTTTAGGATGGTGGTAAGCCTGTGACATTTGGTCAGCCTAAACCCTGACTGAAGACATTTATATTCAGTAAAACATGCACATTCACAGAATTACGTACATACTCCCCACAAAGCACTTAGAGGTTTGAAACCTCACTAGTTCTCAACTCTGCTGTGTAGGTTCTAGAACTTCTTCTCTTTATCCATTTCTTCATGTGGTTTCGTTACCTTTGCCCTTTCAACTGTTCCTTCTTCTGGTTTCGCTTCTGCTTTGGATTCCTCATTCTTATACTAGTGGCAAATACAAAATCTAAATGAGGCTAGGATTCCCATGGAAGTTTAAGCGTGTTTTGAATGCATCAACATGGTCACATACTGTATACTGGACTGTACACTGTAATACATAAAGAGCTCAGTGGTAATGGTGGAATACTTGCTCCGATTGCAGAATCCCAGGAAGGAGCCTGTTTACCTCTCTGGCTATGGTGTGGAACTGGCCATTAAGAGCACTGAGTACAAGGCCAAGGATGATACTCAGGTGAAAGGTGAATTTATAAATTAGACCGATGCATTTTCTTTAAATATGAGTTAAAGAGGAACTTGTTTCCTTAATGAAAAAGAGTAGATTTAGGAATACGTTTGAATCCTGGTTCTGTTGCATCTGAGTTGGGTGACATGAAATAAGTTCTCTGTGTCCTAATTTTTCTTCTGTAAAGTGCGGATAATGATATGTGCCTCTTACAGTATTTGTGAGGGGAAAATAAGATGTATAGGTAAAGAAATTAGTACAGTTTTTTGCACTCAAATGTTCAATAAGTAGCAGCTATTGTTATTGACAATATATAGTTCATAAATAGCCAGTGCGAAATTTTAAACATCCTATAATTAATGAACGATATAATGTTTTTTATTATTTTCTACTCTTGGAACAGTTTACTTTCTATACTTCTGTTGTCATACTCTAGAGTTTTGAATTATTTCAACCACAAGTTTTATGTATAGTTTTTTAAATTTCTTTTGAGCTCATTTTCAAAATAAAAATGATTGGCTTGGGTACACGGAAGATAGCCTAGTAACTCATTATTCTGTTCTCAATAATTCTACTTATTATTAAGTTGCCTGGTTGTGAATTCTTCAGAATTTTGATATTAAAAAATCTATTCATAATTTTAAAGGTATCAATTTTGAAAATTTTCACATATAATTCTCCGAAGTTTAAGGGAAAAATATATTCTCACTTTATCCAGGAACATAGGATTTATTAAAAATATATTTGTTCTGCCTGTTTGTTACCATTGCAGAATGTTAATTGAGGTAGTCAGCATTTTAAATGATATCACAATTTTAGGTGTTCCTGTTTTTTTTTTTTAATATTATTCAGGCTTTATGAGGTTAATAGTATTTTTATTTCTAATCTGAGTGATTAAACATATATTTTCTGTACTTTTATAGGAACTGAAGTAAACACCACAGTGATTGGTGAAAATGATCCTGTTGATGAAGTTCAGGGATTCCTTTTTGGAAAATTAAGGTATATATGTTCTTTTGGGTATTGGTCTTATTCTCTTTAAACCTTCAGACTTACTTCTATTATAAACACCATCGTTCTTATTACCATATCAGTTATAGATCTCACAACAGTATTTTATATATATAACCTGATATGAAGACATTACCACTTAATTTATAGTACAGTTTATGATTTCCAGTCATTCTGAAGCACATATTCTTAAATGATGCTCTGGCTGCCTGCTTATGGCTTAAATTGATTTCGTATTTTGAGCCTTGCAGTTGATAGCATAAAGGTACATGCCATTTTCGATTCATGTAGTAGGAGAAATCTAATTGTTTCACCCAATTTTTTTCCCAAGAAAATCAAATGTATTTTAAGTTAGAGAGGTCATAGTTATTTACTCATGCTAAACATAGTCTGAAAAAATGCAAAAGAGGTATAGCAGGAGGTATAGATTTTATACATGTTCAATTGAAATACATTTTAGTATCTGATCTATATGAAAGAGGATAGAAAATGGGGTTTTTGAAGAAAATTTCATAACCATTTTATGAAAGCATCGTAAGATTTTATAGTTGAAAAGTCTTCTTAGCTGTCCTTTTAAATATTGCAGTTATTTCTGATATGACTTGATAATTGTTTAGAGCCCTAAATTCTGCTTAACTTGGAAATCTTAATTAGGACATCTGTAGTGCGCTGATTTTCTTCTTCTCTCCTCTTCCTCTTCCTGCTTTTCCTCTTCTTCCTCCTCTTCCTACCTCCTCCTCCTCCCTTCTTTCTTTTTTAAAGAAAAGGATCATGTAGAAATATAGAAATGATATGTGTGGGCCCAGTTTTATATATTTCAGCTTTAACATTTGGCCAAGTGAAATGACTTAACCAGACTAACAGTTTAGCAGAGATGACTTAGTTCATGCTGAATTACCATGGACATGTTGAGTTCGTCCTGTGCACATGTACCTGTCTTTGTGTTTAACATCAGCTTTGGCCTCATTAGTGTGCAGTCAGGTTCCATTTTTTATGGGCCCCAGGTTTCCAGAATTCCTTTAAATATTCACTTTTTTTATGTTTGCTTTTTAGGTAGTATTATGATCTCGGGTATTTACAGCACTAGGAAGTATGTAGAATATTGAAGACATTTACCTTTTTGAATATTCAGAATAGTTATTTAGCTATCTAAAGTAATGGGACTTTTTTTTTGATATTTTTATCATGAACAAGAGTTTTTAGTAACTGATTGGAAGTGAATTTGTTGGACGGTGAAGGAGCTGAGTAAATATTTTACTTTCTGCATGTTGTATTTAAGAAATTTTGAGTTTCTAGCATTTAAAAGAACAGAATGACTCTACCAGCCATCTGTCTGTCTGATCTAAATGATGTATCTCTGCTTCTGTTAACTTCTGTTGTACTAGCTTTAAGTAGACTGCACTATATTTCAAGATAAAACTAAACAAAATCCATAATCTTGATTAGCTTGAATTATATTCATGTGGCCAAAGGATATATGAACATGTAGCTGAAAGAAATTCATTTTGAGACCAGTAGCAATAAATATCCAGTTTTACTTTGAGAAATAATAAAGATATAGAAAAATATGAATAATAACACACCCAGATACTTGCCACCCAGAATTGCTTTTATGTACCAAAGAACTATTTATCAAGTTTTTTCCTCCCAATATACACCTTCTTTTACGTAAAAACAAAGAAAGAAAGAAGAAGGAAAGGAAGAAGGTGAGTAAAACACTATAGGTAGAGTTAAAGTACCCTTTGTTCCCTAGTCCCAGTTCCATTCCTCTCCCTCCCTGCAACATAGAGAATCACTGTTGTAGTGATTCATTATTTAATCTGTAGATCTTATAGTTTTTAAATTAACTTTTACATTTCTATATTATTTTTTTAAGAAACATAATTATATTTGAATTTTTTCTCTATATTATAGGAATTTTTCTAATGATAAGAGGGGCAATCATGAAGAAGAAATTGGAGCCAACTTTTAAGAGCGCTTTGAGAAATAAAAGACACATGAAAAGGACTGATTTTCTGTTTCTTTTCAGAGACCTGCACCCTGACCTGAAGGAACAGTTGAAAGAACTTAGAAAGCATCTTGTGGAGAGCACCAATGAAATGGCACCTTTAAAAGTTTGGCAACTGCAAGGTAATAAAAATAAAAACAGGAATCACTGGTCTACTTTTTGACTAAATTTTGTGGTATTAGAAAATGTAAAATTTGAGTATAATTGTATTTATTCATGTGATTCTGAGGGTACCACAGCTTTTAAAGATAATGTGATTAATTATGATTAATCAGAAAAGAAAGGAGGAGTCTTTCTGTAGACAGACAACACTGTGTAGAAATAATATATGTAAACGAGTACCATATCTTTCTTTGTGTGACCAGATACATAAGATTGTATATAGATTATGTATTTGGTCACACAAATATTAGAAACATATTTCTCTTGGTCTGTATGTGTCTATATGTATACATTTATTAAAGAGCGTATCTACCCCGTGTTAGAGGCATGTCAGTGTGATAGAATGTAAGTGTGCTTTTCTGATCCAAAGAACTATTATTTGGGGTGGATTTATCCTGTGCTAAATGTGTTAGTATATGCCTGAGTGTTTCATGCAGGTAGATCAAGAAATGGTTACAATAAATATTCTGAAGTAAATAAAACCAGAAATGAAACCATGGGCACTCTGAAATGGTTGCATTCTTAATTACCAAGAAAATAGTAGGAAGTAAATGTGTTTTTTTCCTATTTCTCATTACATTAGAGTAATACATTTTATATTATATTTGACATTGTTGCAGATCTAAGCTTTCAGACTGCTGCCCGAATCTTGGCCGCTCCAGTTGAATTAGCTTTGGTGGTTATGAAGGATCTTAGTCAAAATTTTCCTACTAAAGCCAGGTAATATAGAGTAATAAGGTTTTGAGGCATTTTTCTGAATATATGCCTAATTATCTTCATGTTTATATACAAAATGAAGCAGTTAAAGTATGAAAATGCTTAGAAAATAAAAGTTCTCTCACTACCAGCAGCACACTGCTAATAGTACACTCTGAGAGGTGGCAGGACTCTGCATTGTGTTGTTGAAGAGACCCATCTTGGTTGTGTTCCTGGCACTGTATTTCCTAGTTTTGTAAACTTTGTAAATAAATACTTTCCTCAGCAACGAAATGGAAATAATGATACCTGCCTTCTGGAATTGGATGAGTCAACAAAATCAAAGTATGCAGATGTAACCAATCTAGGGCCTCCTATGGATGATAGTGTTTTTCTTCCTGAAGTGTTTCATATATATCATCTTATTTAATCTTGATGAAGGAAATACATTATAGAGCCTGTCTTGTTTATAGTGGCAGAATGAGATTTTGAATGCAGCTTTTCTGATATTGCTTTCAATTGTATAATGACCCTCCATATCTCATAAATGCAAGGCAAAATTATTATAAAAGCCAATTTTTTAGAGACTAATGACTTAAATAGTGTCAGTCTTTCTTGAGTCACTGAATGAGATATTTTGACTTATGAGCTATTTTGTAAATAAATTTGTTAATTTGATTAGTCTTGAAAATACTTATTAGATAGGACTTATACATCACATAGTACATTCTCCTTTAGTCCAGCATGCTATTGAAGATATACATGTATGATTCCACCTCTACCGTAAGTGTTTAGATAGGACGAGCAATCTGTTACCTTAATTTATTTAACATTATTTTAGCCTGTAGGCTGTAGAGATCATATACTGGAATAGAGTTACATGTATTTAATGTAGATCTTGGAAATAACTGCACTTGTATTAAAATACTGCCATTACTGCATCGTATCTTGTAATGAAAAAAATATACACATCTGAAAGGAGAAATGTATTTATCAATTATAAAGATTTACGGTTTTTTTTCCATTTATTTTTTTGTAGTTTATTGAGCAATTTGTTGTTTTGTACTTAAATTTATCAAATATGTATCAAATATTAAACCAAACACTGATAATGTTTTTATTTCCTTAGAGCAATAACAAAAACAGCTGTGAGTTCAGAACTTAGAACCGAAGTGGAAGAGAATCAGAAGGTATTAACTAACAGAAAAGAGTGGTCTTTCTGTTTTGTATTATACCTTTAAAATGAAGAAATCTGAGTTAAATCAGTGCCATTAATAGTTTTAATCTCCTTTTATCAAAGATGGTGGTATTTTGATTCATTTCTGTAATCTTTTTTATATTTTTAGTTTTTAATCAAAGTCGAATATGAATATAATTCAAAGCACCAAATGGTGCCACCAGTTTATTTAGAAAAATGGCACCCCCTTAACACATCTCACTCCCTATCATGGCTCCCTTCCTAGAAACATCTGCTTTCAACTCTTAGCTGATTCTTGATATTTATCTCCAGACTTCTAGGAGGCTTAAATTGGTACTTTATTTTTCAGTTTCAGACCTTCTGTTTTGGCCTCCTATTACAAGTATGAAGTTTAACTTTCTTTCACTGACCCTTCTCCTATATGTACCACAACTCCATATTAGCATTTTCCCCATCACTTTACTTTCTTTATATTTTTATGTCATGATTTTATCAATTTTTTTTTTTTAAAGACGAAGCAACCCTTGGTTGACCTCACAGATTGCAAGGACCTTGTCACCTTACAATCCCTTATTTTTTATTTTTTATGCCTATAGCACCTGGTCTCTCATCCAAGTACTAACCAGGCCTGATCCTGCTTAGCTTCCGAGAGATTTTATCAATTTTTGATTTGCTCACTATGTATTGGGTGTTCTCTATATCTAGAGCATATCAGTTATCCTGGGATCTTTCTTTAACCTCATTTATTGGACCTCCTATTTCTTAGATTTCCAGTCTTCTTTGTTTTTGATTTATTCGCTTATTTTGGTGCAGTAAATCATTCTTCATGAGAAAAGTTTCATGCAAGATAAAATCAGACTCCGCGAAATCAATTTTCCATTTCTGTTTTTATTGATCACTTGGTTAGGTATAGAATTTTAGATTGGAAGTCATTTAGAAGTTTGAAAGCCTTGCCCCTGGTAATTTTGGTTTTCATCGTGGCTATTGAGAAGTCTGAAGTCTTTGTATGAGATTGATTTTTCTTTCTGGAATCACCTAGGATATTTTCTTTGACCCTAGTAATCTGAAATTTCACAATGATATGCCATTTTAAAAAGTCTCCAAACTGTTGGGTCGTTGGTGGACCCTTTAAATCTAGAAAATCATTTTATTTCGTTTGGGGAAATTTTTTTAAATTACTCATTTGCATTTTCTCCATCTGGTTTCTCTTTTCTGTTTTCCTACAGCTCTTCATTTATTTTTAAGTTTCCGCACCTTCTTGACTAGCATGGCCTAATTTTTAAAAATCTTTTTCCCCCCTATTTCTCAGATTCTTTTGTCTTTTATTTTTAGACTTTCTGGAAGGATTTTTTAACCCCATTGTTGAGATTTGTTCTGTAGTTGTCGAAGTTTTAATTTTCTAGGGTTATTTTTCTTCTTACATGCCTCTTTTTATAGTGTTCACATGTACACAGTGGTACATGTGTGTATTTTCTTCTCTCTGCATAGTCTGTTTCCTCTTAAGTTGCCTTTCTTTTTGTCTTGGTCTCTTGTCTCTGATGTTAGAGGCTTTCCAAGATGTCTGGTGATCTGTGGCTAGCTGCTCATATTGAAGAATGAAGGAGTCAAAAGCTGATTGAAAGCCCTAAGGATAAGCCTTTTTGACTGTAGGCTATCCTGGAATGGCCATTTCCTAGGAACCCCAGTGACTATATGTTTAAATCTTTCCCTTTGAACTGTTCAGTCTCTAGAAAAAGGATCTTTTAGACTTCTGCCTGGAGGGTGAAATCTGGCTGCCAAAGATGTAGAAGCCCAGTAGGGAAGAACACTCAATAACTTATATTCACTCCTCTATTTTCAGTGTAGGATCTCCACCCTCAGTTGTGCTTAATTTCCCATAGTTCCAGATTCTCTGTTTCATTCTTTCCAGAATGAGTCTCCATTTTTTAGCATAATAATTACCCCCCTCATACATGCATTCTTTGTGCTGCCAATTCCTTGGATTCTTGTCGGCTTTTTCCACTGTCAGCCTAGAATTCAGCTTTCTCAGGATTGCGAAGACAATCCTTTTTCTTTTCTGGTTTCTTTGTTGTGGATTTATAACTTTAAGAGAGTCCCTTGTTAAAAACTGACATTTTAAGAGAGTTTGAAAAGGAGAAAAAAATGCTTATGTTCAATTTACTATCTATACCCAAGATTTTCTTAATTTTTTACATATATTAGTTACTTAAATAGACCTGAGGAAAAAGTACACCAAATATATCTCAAATATTTGCTAAATTGAAGAAATCTATAATGGTTTTTATTTACTTAATTTTATTTTCCAGGATAACAATATCAAATGTTACCTTAATTTAGCCTCTACTAGGAAGATAAAACATTAAATTATACAGGCTATATATTGGTATTTCTTGAGTTCATTTTTTTGAGTAAAATCTTTTATTAAAGTATAAAATACAAAAATATAAAACAAATACAAAAACATGCACAGAATTTTAGTGTGATAAATTTTCAGAAGGCGAACCCACCTATGTTACCAACATCCAGATCTAGAAATAGGTATGAGCTATATTTACCAGCTCAGAGTCTTTCTTATAGTCAAAGTTGCTGTACTCGCAGCCTGGGAGTGAGTAGACATGGAGTTTTCCTCTCCTGTGTAAGAAATTCTAATTCTCATTGATGCAACTCTTCATTATCCTCTCATTTTGCTTGCCATTTAATCTGGCAGGGCAAAGAAGCATACGCCATGGCCTCCTCTTTTGTGTTTTTCCCATGTAATACTATATCTTAAAGTTTATTTCTGTTAGTCCACTGACTACTGGGAATGAAAGGAGCTCAGCAGTCCCTGTCCTTCCTCCCCTAGCCCTAGGAGAACCAGGGTGGCCACCATCTTAGGGAGCAGCAGTTGAAGACCTCCCCTCACCCCCGACTCCTGCTCCTAGGCTAAGTCTTGGAGAGCTAGGTTGCATGTAGGTGTTATCCTTAACATAGCCACTCAAAGTTTCTTAGTGTGCCTTACTTTGAAGGTTTAAGGGAAGTGTAAGGTTTTGAAACCCTTTTAGATTAGATCCCTGGACTTCATCAAGAAGGCCAAGCTGTTAGTGACTGCTGTCACAACCTTGGTTGGCATCGCAAACAGAAGGCCCTTTTTATGAAAAGCGACCCTCAGCACTTGGTTTATATGACTCCCCCTCCCTATTATAAGAAACAGTTGTAATTATTGTTGGAAGTGGGGAGGGATGGAAGGAAGAAGGGAGGAGAGGTATATGCCACATAAACCAGCTATTTTATTACAGTGAAGTAGATGCTAAGAAGGATCTGTTGGAGTACATAAAAGATCTTAACCCAACCTTAGGGTTTCCTATGATACATAAGAGGACGTCAACATTTGTACATATAATAAAGCCAGAAACATAGAAATTTCTGTTAAGCATTCTTTTCCTGTTCCTTAATAATTTTTTTTTTTTTTTTTTTTTTTTTAATATTTTAGTATTTCAAGGGAACTTTAGGATTACAGCCTGGAGATTCAGCACTGTTCATCAATGGACTTCATATTGATTTAGATACGCAAGATATATTCAGGTATGGATAATATTTGAAACTATGAAAAGTTTTTATAAAGTGTAGCTCCTTGCGACGCATTTAGATTATTGTACTCCTTGATGTGGCATGTTGCAAAGCCTGATGGCTTACCGGGCCCAGTGAGTGTCTTTGGGTAGGCCCATGTTTTGACTGGGATGGGTAGAATGACACTTCGCCATTTTTTATCATAATGTACATTTAAGGCCAAAGTGTCTTTTGAGAATGCCCTTTTAGAAGTTATAGTTTTTCCTTTTAACCATGGAAGCAGAAAAGAGCAGCTTCTTTTGCTTCTGGGAAGGTTGTGAAGTGGGTTTATTCAAAATGCTGCCTCTGGTGTCTCAGAAGGTATTCTGTTTTACATGTTATTTGAATACCTACCTTTTTTGTTTTGTTAAAATGTGATTCAGGATGAAATTGCTCAAAATTTTCTTCACGAATTTTTGGAGGAGGGTGGTGGGCAGTCAGGTGGAATTCACATTTTACCCGTGGCATTAAAATTGACACAGTTAACAGTATGGCTTCGTAGTAAAAACAAAAGCTATTGCTAATGCTTCTGAAGAAGCAGTTTCTACAGTAAGATATTTTCACATTAATTATTTTAATTGAGCTTTATGTTCACATACTGCTTTACAGAGCTACTGAAAATTAGTAAAGTACACTTTAAAAGATTGCCCATATTTTTTTTATTTCTTATTAAAAAATATATCTATATATATAGCTTGAATTTTTCAGAGTATTTTAGAGGGACTAGAAGTAAAGTCTTCATCCTGTCCTATTTCTTCTTTGTGTCCCAGCAAACCTCTCTTGGGTGTGAGTTTCTCCAGACTTTTTTCTGTGGTTATATGTATGTGCCTGTGTAAATTGATACTGATATTGAAACATATATTAAACGTATATAATCAATTTTTTTTTGATGTTTTTTAATAAACTCTTTATTTTGATGTAATTGTAGATTCATGTGCATTTGTAAGAAATAACAGGTTCCTGTAGTGGTTTTTAAAAACATGCAATGTAAAACCCAAATTTAGGATTATTTCATCCTCAAATTGTATGTTTATATTTAGAGACAATGCATGTGTTAAGTATAAATAAAGACGAACCAAGAAGCAAGTTGTACCTGCTTTGTTCTACATATTTGACAAGATGAAGCAAAGGGAAAAGCTCCCTTTTTGGATTTCTCAACCAGTTTGATACAGAATTGAATTTAAACTGATAATTTTTTTTTCATGACAAGGATTTTTTTTTTTGAAGGTTTTTCTACTAAATACTTTTTTTTTTTTTTTTAGTCTGTTTGATGTATTGAGGAATGAAGCTCGGGTCATGGAGGGACTGCATAGACTGGGAATAGAAGGCCTTTCTCTGCATAACATTTTGAAACTGAACATCCAGCCCTCCGAGGCTGACTATGCTGTAGACATCAGGAGTCCTGCTATTTCAGTAGGTATTCTTTTAGAGTGTCCATGGGCATCTGGCCAGGCATTTTGTTATGGTTTCACACTTGATTTTTATGAGAAGTAAGTTGTTCCTGCCATCTCTTTTATTGGCATCAAAGATTTATCACAACTGCTTATGTGGGGCTATGTGTATATAATAAAGTAGGCTCATTAATGCTCCAAAAAGTTGAGTTCTTATGTTTAATATGGTTAAGGCAGTGATTTTTCCACTTTTCTTTCCCCCTAGGATTTAGCTGAGTATCTCTTGGGAAAGAATAATTAGTTTGTATTTTCTCAGTTGCATATAATTCTTGTGTGATTTTGTTAAAAATATCAATTTTTAGCTAATAACCTTAGAAGGAATTTGATATTTTATATGTGGGGGATTTATATGGGTTAGTATCTCCTGTACGACATCTGAACCTTTTGTCTTTTCATCTATAAAAGAGAATGGAGGGAATAGAGCTATCTTGTGCAGTTATGATGAAGGTGAAATCAGTATTAGAAGTGTGCCTAGCACACCCTTAACCCTCTAGTCCTTTTTTCTTGGTTTCTGTACTGCATTTATTTTAGGGAAATATTTTTGAAAGAGAAATGTAGAATATAGATAGTCATTACTTGAGTCCTTACTTGGTGATGTAACTACTGTTTTGATGAATACTGTTGTGTTGATTTTGTTAAAAAGTTTTTATTTATTTACTTATTTATAATTTGAAGCTCTAATTGGCTTTATTAAGCAATTCATGAATCGGGCAGCAACTAGAAGGGAGCTCCTGTTAAAATTTTTTTAATTACAACCATGTGACCTGTTGTCATACTTACTAAATGTTAATATTTAACCATTTTGTGTCAGATCTATTGTTTTCTTGGGAGAAAAATATTTTAGTCAAAGCCCTCTTTATCTTTTTCCAGTTCCTCCTCTATGCTCTCTGCAGATAATCCCTCTTCCAAAGTTGGTGTTCATTCTTCCTATCCCTTGATTCATCATTTTAGTCCCTACTGTATGCTTTAAAATTATCAGTATCCTACATCAGTTTCCTTTATTATTCAACAGTTTTTTCAAGGTTGATACATATAGATTAGTTTTATCATATCATCTTTATTTTATTTCTTTTTAAGAAATCTTTTATACATTCATAGTTTAAAATTTAAAACATACAAAAGAGTACACATTAACATCTCATCACCGAGCTATCCGCTTTTTCTCTCCAGAAGCAACAGGTATACTGTATCTTTCCAGAAATATTCTATGTTTACACGCTAATATAATATTCTATGTTTACAAGGTAATATACATTCCCTTCCTGCCCTTTTTGTATGAATGTTATATACTGTTTATTTACCCAATGCTCTATTTATGGGCATTAAGTTGTTTCTAATTTTTTGCTGTTATGAGCAGTACTATATTGGCTGTTTTTTGTACCACTCTCTTTGTGCAAACATGTCGAATTTATTTGGGGTAGAGTTAAAACTGCAGTACTTAGTGGTAGGATAGTAATAAAGTAATAAAATCTTCAAATTTATTAGGTCTTCTTCTATAAAGTGACTGTTCCAGACACTAGCATTAGGTGCTCTGTATCTTTGCCTACTCTTGGATATTGACAAACTTTAAAATTTCTTTCAATTTAATGAGTGAAATTTTATTGAGATTTTAGTTTATATTTTTCAGATGACTAGTGTTAGTGCATATCTTTCCTTGTGTTCATTGACCATTTGAATTTCTTCTGTAAATTTTTAAGTCATATTTGTGACTCAATTTTACTTCTCATTTGTTACATGCCTTTTTTATTGATATATTAGATTTCTATATGTATTCTTGACACTAGTCCTTTATTGCTTTTGTAAGTTGCAGATATCTTCTATAGCTTATGTTTTAGTCACTCATTTTTCTATTTGATCTTTATATTTTTGAAAATGGTCTTTTTCCATGTAATTTTTCTTAAGATAATTTAAAGTATTATTTCTGCAAATGTCACTAACGATGGCTAGAGTGTATGCAGCATGTTGTGTTATTATTTTTTTTCTAGTGGATCAACAACCTGGAGGTCAATAGCAGATATAATTCATGGCCATCTAGTCTACAAGAGTTGCTACGACCCACCTTTCCCGGTGTTATCCGGCAGATCAGGAAAAATTTGCATAACATGGTAAGTAAAACTCCTTATTGTCTAGCCATGAACTCTTTCCACCTTGCCTTCTCTCCTACCTCTCTGTCATATCTTGAATATTCACTTCTTTCCTAGCTGCTCCTCCCCACCACTACCACTACTGTATTCAAACTGAAAGGGTTTTGAATGCACTGAAATGTAGAGCTGTGAGATGTCATTGTATAAGGAAATGTTCCTTACCTTTACCTCAAAGATTCATACTCTGTTATTTTAGTGTTAATGTACCTCTTTTTAACTCAGAAGATGAGTATGTTGCTACTGTTTTTCTTGAATACTTTAATCCCTAAAATTTAATACTTCAGTTTATTCCCTTAAATATATTTTTCTGTCATTTCCTACTTTTAGTCCTTATTTCACTGCTTTAGAGAGATAGAGGAGTTGGCCCTCTTTTTCCCTCTCATTTCTTTCTCTTCTGTATGTAGCTCCTAAAGAGATAGGGGCCAGTTAGTGTCAAGGTCAGCTTTCACAGAACTTGCAAGGGAAACTGTCATGTATATTTTCCTCACTCTTGAAACCAACTTTTTTCCTTCCCAGTCAACATTTTAATATTTCTCTTACCATATGTATGAATTTAGTAAATGAGATAATATTTTTTAAAGCACATGAGAGCTTAATACATGATAGCTATTATTGTCTAGAAATTGAGTTCTAAATGAATCCTTAATTCAGAGCTCCTTGGAAATCTAAGTTTTCTAAAATGGAAGTGTTAATAAAACTTAGGTTTTGTTAGGTATAGTAAATGAATAGGTAATAGCAATCTGGGTACAGTTCCCATGTTACTATCATAAGACCATGAGAAAAATCACTTCTCCGTTCAGTACCACATTCTTTGAACATAAAAGGAGGATAACTGCTATTTGTATAATTCCTCTTTTATGTGGTTCAAGAGTGGCTGGAAAAAGATTGCCTTCAAGTATAAAGACTAAGGGCATTTTTATTAGCCTAGTGACATTTTAATAAGCATCATTCCATGTGTTCCTTTCCTTCTACAGGTTTTCATAGTTGATCCTTCTCACGAGACCACAGCAGAGTTGATTAGCACAGCTGAGATGTTCCTTAGCAATCATATACCACTAAGGTAACACTGGTGTTGATTTGATGATATATCTAATTTAGCTGAAGTTTTGTTTGTCATTCTTAAATGCAAGTCTGATGCTACTGATTCGTAAGATAACTAATAGTGGGGATCGTCAATGGCAGTTCTATCTTTTGCTCAGTATGAAGCCAGTATCTTTTGGTAAAGAATTTGATTCTCAATAGCAGTTCTATCTTTTGCTCAGTATGAAGCCAGTATCTTTTGGTAAAGAATTTGATTCTTTGGTAAAGAATTTGATTCAGAAGCTTACCACCACTGAATTTTTAATAAATAGCTCGTGCAAAAATAGTTTGTGATCTGACCTTGCTTCTCAATGAAAAGGAATTTTCCTGAGTGTCCTCATCACAGAGCCTGTTTCCACTTTTAGTGGAGAAGAGTTTGGCAACAACTTTTGTTAGACTGTCAAGGACAAATGTATAGTATACAGCCTTTTGTAGGTACAAACAGACACATTTATTTCATTTGTGTTGCCAGATATACTACTAGGGGGTACTTGAATGACTGGATTTCCACTGTGCCTTTGAAGAACAGTGTTTTAAGGTTTTACATAAGTGCTAAAATATTCTCATTTACATTGTGAATAATATCTGATAATTCTATGTGTTGACGAAATTTGAATTCTTAGAAAAAGTGAAAAAAAAATTCTTTGGATAATGAATGTTATTGTGTATTCCATACCTAGCACTGAGCTAAATTCTGTGAATGGTATATAAGCCACATTTCTGCTTTGGAAAAAATACTGTGCATATTTTCAGACACTTTAAGAAGATATTTGATCAAACATTAGGTTATGTCCTATTAATTATAAATACTTTAGAATTTCAAGAAAACAAAAGATTACTGACTGAGATATTAGGGAAGGACAAAGGCTTTATGGAGAAGTTGAATTTCAGATACGCTTTGAAGAAAGTAGAGGGTTTTCGTTGATGAGAAAGCAGAGATTTGAGTTTAATGAAATTTTTCATGTAAAACATGAATACCACCTTGTTAGATGGAGGAATAAACTACTGGATTATAGCAAGAGCTATGTTTTAATTAAACAAGTAGGCTTATGCCACACAGTAGGCACTAATTAAATATTTATCAAATTCTAGTGAGAGAAAAGAAGAGGGAATGGGGTCTTCAGATTGCAGTGGTAGGTGAGACAAAGGCACTTAACTCGCAGTAGAGAGGCATGCTGTGAATAGTTGGTGGAGAACCCCGGGGCTGTTTTACTCTGTTTGAGTTGATGTGTTTTATGCACTAAGGTGTTGGTGGAGTCTAGGAGAGGAAGGGACAAATCTGAGAGACTCTCTACTGATACTTGATGAGAGATTGAGAGAAACAGAAGTCTGAATTTTGGAGCTTAGCTAATGAAACTGATGCCCTTTCTAGAAATTGGAAACTTGGGAATTACTTTGTTGAGGAGATAATTAGGCTTTAGCTGTTATTTTTGTTTTCATGGGAATAATATTTAGGTCATTTCTGCCTGGAATCTATTCATGATTTCTGTCATAAATGGAATTTTAAAAAAGAAAGACAGTTTTCATCTAAAAACAAACCCTGTCACCACCCTCATTCATTTTTACACATATTGTACACATACCTCCTTGATGTTCGATATATGTTTTTATTTTCTTTTTCTATTTTTAAGCTATGCCTTTTTTTAAAAAAATAATTAATAGACATATTTTTTTAGAGCAATGTTAATTAAGCTGTATTGATACATTATTATTAAAAGTCCATGGTTTATCTTAGAGTTCGTTGTTTGAGTTGTACATTTTATGAGTCTTGACAAATGTATAAAGACATGTTTCCACCTTCACAGATTCATACAGATTAGTTTCACTGCCCCCAAAATCCCCTGTGCTCCACTTATTTGTCCCTCCCTCCCTGCAGACCCCTGGTGACCACTGATATTTTTATTATCTCCATGGTTTTGCCTTTTCCAGAATCATGACTTATGTAACTTTTTCAGATTGGGTTCTTTCACTTAGCAGTGTGCTTTTAAGGTTTGTCCATGTCTTTTTATGGCTTGATAGCTCATTTCTTTTTATCACTGATTAATACTCCATTATATGGATATAACATAGTTGTTTTTTTTTTAATCCATTCACCAGTTGACAAACATCTTTGTTGCTTCCAGGTTTGAGCAATTATGAATAAAGCTCTTATAAACAGCCAAGTGCATGTTTTTGTGTGGATATAAGTTTTCAGCTCATTGGGTAAATACCAGGGAACATGATTGCTTTATCTTATGGTAAATGTATGTTTAGTTTTTTAAGAAACTGCTAAACCGTCTTCCTGGTGCCTGTGTAGACTTTTTTGCCCATTTTTAATTTTTTTTTAATCATGAGTTTTAAGAGTTCATTGTATATTTTAGATATCAGTCCTTTATCAGATAATGTATTTTGCACAGATTTCCTGCCAGTCTGTGGCTTGTCTATTCTCTTAATAGTTTTTTTTTTTTTTTTTTTTTTAAGTGAGGCAATCTTTGGTTGACCTCACAGATTTCAAGGACCTTGTCAGCTTACAATTCCTTATTTTTTTTACTTTTTATGCCTATAGCACCTGGTCTTCCTAAGTGGTCTCCCATCCAAGTACTAACCAGGCCCGACCCTGCTTAGCTTCTGAGGTCAGACGGGATAGGGCTTGTTCAGGGTGGCATGGCCGCAGACTTAACAGTTTCTTTTGTTCTTAATTTAAATGAAGTCCACTTTATCAATTCTTTTTGTCATGGAGCATGCTTTTGATATTAGATCTAATAAGTCACTGATAAACCCAAGATCCTGTTCTGTTTTTTAGGAATTTTATAGTTTTGTATTTTGCATTTATGTCTGTGATCCATTTTGAGTTCATTTTGTTAAGATTATAAGGTCTCTATCTAGAGTCATTATTTTGCATGTGAATGTCCAATTGTTCCAGCATCCTTTGTTAAAAAGACTATCCTTTCTCCATTGAATTGCCTTTGCTTCAGTATAGGCTAATAGCCTCTGTTGGCCAGTGCAAGGTTTTTTGTTTTTGTTTTTGTTTTTTTGCCAGCCTATAATGTGTAATGGTATCTCTTTATGGTTTTATTCCTTTATTTAAATTTTTAAACTAATAACCTTAACCTTGGTTGTAGCTTTTTGACGAAGGACAGTAGTAAATGTTTTTATGCTTTCCATTTACCTATGATTCTCACTGCCTGTGTTAAATCTCAGTCCCCCCACCCTATATATTTTCACATTCTGAAAATATATAGTTTTCATTTAAAAACAGAACAAAATTTTTTTGTAAAACTGATTCAGGACAGGGCAAATTCCCCTGAGTGGCCCTGCACTGAGAGAAAAAGGTTCTTGACTGAGTGCAGGAAAGAATTCAAGTGCCTGCTGGAATTAGAGTTAAAAAGAAAGTTTGTTAGAGAAGGACAGAGAAAAAGACCAAGACAGAAGGAGCAAAGACAAGAAGAAGCAAAGACCGAAAAAACCTGAGTGTTTGGGGAATTCAGTTTATATATCATTCTTAGTTTCTATGAATTATAATTTAAAGACACCCATTTTCCTTTGATGGTATAGGCATACAGTGTGAAAGGTAAGAATATATAGCTTGAAAGGCCTTCTGGCAATTCTCAGCCATTACTCCATAGGTCCCCTTGCCCCAGGATTTTAGCCATAGAAAATGAATGATTGTGTTTATTCTCTGTAGGGCACAACTTAAAGACTCTGTTTTTCTGTTTTCCCTTCATGGCGTGGGTAAGTGGTTTGTTAGTAATCCCAGCAGAAATCTTCCTTTGTTCTGCAGGTTTCCTTGTGGTTTGTGGTTTGACCTTAGGGAACATCAGCATATTGCAGACTCTGAATATAGCTTGATTTAACTTTAGTTCTCTTGCCTCCTTCCTATATTAAAACTATAGCAATATTTGTCATGGCAGTAAAGGCCTCATTTCACAGTGTGGAAACGGTTTCCTTTAACAGTCAAAAGTCTAAGCCACCTTTGGGAACTTGCTTTTTTATTTTGTAAGTGATGGAAGCCTTTGCCAATCATAGCAGACTAGGATGTGAACCTGTGTTTTTCAGTAGAGGTTAGTTTTCCTTAATTAGCTACAATATTTGTGTGGAGTACAAGGATGCTATTCCTTTTAACTGGTTGCATTATTTGAAATAAGTTTCTTTTTCCCCTTTTTCCTCTCCCTCAGACTTGGCTTAATCTTTGTGGTTAATGATTCTGAAGATGTGGATGGGATGCAAGACGCTGGAGTGGCTATTCTGAGAGCATATAATTATGTTGCCCAAGAACTGGATGATTATCATGCCTTCCAAACTCTGACACATGTATGTTTTCATTTAAAATAACAGATAAAATTTAAATCTGACTTAATGTAAGAAAGAATATGTGGTAAGGGGATTTGATATTTTTGTAAAGTAAGAAATTATTCACATAAACTTTGTGTTTTATATTTCAAGAGTTGGCCTTTACTTTATTGATTCATCAATGTTAATAATAGATTGCTGTGATTTCAGCTAAGATAATTTTCTTTAGGAGCCTTACTAATGTATATTAGTCTTCTGCCTTCTGCAGATATTTGAAAGCACTAATTAATGCAGTTTGGTAAATGAGATAGTCTCTACTTGGTTAAAAAAAGTTTGCTTTTTTCACCCTTTAAGACCATCATGAACTTTTCGTTAGGATTCAGTTTACTATTCAGGTCATAAAATTCTTATTGTCTATTTTCTCTATATTAACTGGAAACTTGGAAATGCCCTAATTCATATATATATATTTAAGATACTTGCTTAAGTTCAAACAAAGAACTCTCCTCATTTACTTGGGTTTTTTTTTCCATTTTTGAATATAAAAAACTTCATATTCAATAAATTCAAAAGAAGTAACAGGTCTTTTGTTTACAGATTAGTGGTAGTTATTGGAAAATTATCTTCAAAGCAGTTGGTTTTTACCATTTTTATTTTACCCATAAACACAATGTCAGTCTGCTGTCTATTATATTTGTTATTTTTATTGTTTAGAGATTTAGTCAGAGGCATTTTTTATTAGTTAAAATGTGCATTTATTTATTCAGCTAACGTTCACCAAAGACCCACCATTTACCAGAGCTGATACTAGCTGCGAGGGATATAAAGAAGAATAAAATGTTACTTCTGTCCTCAAGGACCTTACAGTCTAGTGGGGACACCTCCACACAGATGATTTAGTACAGGAAGCACAGCTGGCTATGGCAGCACTTAGGACCTCATTCCGCCAGAGAAGTGGGCATTTTTATGGAGTGGGAAGTTATCCCAGCTGCATGTAGGAGGAAAATGAGTCATTTGAACAATAGCTGCAAATCAAAGGTAGTTATTCCATGTTGTTAGTATGACTTGATGAGATTACTGTAAGAGCAGAGTGGAGAGGGGAACCTGGTCATTGAAGCCATTAGGCGGGGGAACAGGTATCCAGTCACAGAGTTAAAATGCAATTAAAAACATCATTCTGATGCATATACGGAGATGGATCTGGTGAAGGTAGAGAAAGTGGCAGGGATACTAGTTGTCGAGCTGTTGCTGTGATCTCTGTGAGCAGTGATGGTGATGGGAGTTAGCAGTAGGTCTATGTAGAATAAAATAAGTTTAAAAGAAGTTGCCGAGGATAAGTGTTTTAAAGTCTGCTTTTTGAAGTCTTCCCCCCCTACCCTCGTAGCTGTGTGAAGGAAGGGATAATCTGAGCCTTATTTTCTTTCTTGTTTAATAGCAAAAGTAAGAATAGATATATTGTAAAATTTTTGAAATTTTTGAAATAAAGTTTTATTTTTAGAATAATATTAAAGTATATCAATTAAAAATTTTTTTTGTCTCTCCACTTCCTAATCCTGCTCCTTAAAGGTAGCCACTATTAAAAGGTTGTCTTGTATCCTTCTAGATGTTTACGTGTACATATTAAACAGTTTGTTGTAGTTTTATGTCTGCTTTTTAAAAACAAGGACTATGCCATACATATTTTGCAACTTGTTTCCCCTAAACAGCAGGGACGTGAGTTCTTATTTCAAGGATTACTTATAAATATTCAGATTTTTTAAAAATTAACATATTTTTGCATTTGGGACTTAATGTGAGTATAAACTGGATTAGGTCATTTTAAGAACATGTAGTCATCTTACATTAAAAACTACATATTCTTAAAATGATGCATGGAAAAGGGAGAATTGCTATTCCCATTTGACCTCATTTGACCTTTTAAGAAAAATAGCCATGTTTTTTTCTATGTTCAGAAATCTTTTATAAAAAACACTCTGGAACTTGAATTTAAAAGTGTAGTTGGTTACCTAGTTTTTCTTTCTTCAGATATATAACAAAGTAAGGACTGGAGAAAAGGTGAAAGTTGAACATGTGGTCAGTGTCCTGGAGAAGAAATATCCATATGTAGAAGTGAATAGCATTTTGGGGATTGATTCTGCTTATGATCAGAATCGGAAGGTAAAAAATTATTTGGCATTTCTTATTTGACTACAATACTGTACTTTTCTCACCTCTTTTTTTTTTAGGTTGTCATTAATAAAGGTGGTGGTGGTTAAAGTATTTAGGTACTTAGCATTTAAAAATTTAGCAACCAGATCACTTTTTTCTGTTTGCAAATGTAGTTTATATTTCAGTTTTGTGAACAGACCCAGTTGATCATTAGTGAACATACAGCTCAAATGGGGAAGTAAGAGTGTGTGCATTCTAGAGAGTAGCTCACCATTGTAATAGCTTAGCATGCTTTAATAGCAAGTATTTGTTGCTATTAACTTGGTTAATTTAGATTGGTTAAGAGATCTCTTTCTATAAATTGATTCATGTTTTAGAGGGATTAGACAAAACACTATTTGGTGAGAACAAAATGGAAGGACTTAACAACTAGAAGAACTTAACTAGAGACATTTCTGAAATACTTTGAAATGAGGAATAAAGCTTTAATTTTAAACACATATATAGTAGTACGGAGTAACTTCTCTGTGCCAGCCCTAATAATAGAGGATCGAACAGGAGATGGTGTCTATACTTGAGGCATCATACAGCCTGTTGGGGAGTGACACACAAGAAGAACAGTAAGGTATTGGTGATTGTGAGGTTAGCAGTGTTTACACCTTGTAGGTGGGAGGCTTGGAGGAAGGAGGGACAGCTCTTCCAGTTTGAGACAAGGTGATTGTTGAAGGCTTCCTAGAGGTGGTGACACCTGCCTACTCTGAATTAAAATTTTTGGAGTGATAACTGTGAAATCAGAACAAAATAAAACACAAACCGATAGGTTTATTATATGTGTAATTTGATATTGAATCCAAAACTAATTAAAATATTGGCTTTCTACCAATACTTTTGAAAAAGTAAATTCATACCAAGAGCTAGCGGATCTGTGAGGGTGACAGATGGTTTGCTTTTTTCTTCTTTATTATTTTTGATTATGTGACTATGTTTTTGATTTTTCTTACAGCCAATGATAAGGATTCCCTTCCCCCCTGGCAGCTTTACTGAGATATAATTGACATGTAACATTGTGTAAGTTTGAGGTGTACAGTTTGTTGATTTGATACATGATTACCATGGTAGTGTTAGTTAACCCCTCCATCACCTCACATAATTACCATTTATTTTTTGTGGTGAGAATATTTAAGATTATATAATTTTCAATTATATAATATAGTATAAAGTATAATCATTATGCTGTACATTAGCTACCCAGAACTTACTCGTCTTATAACTGGAAATTTGTACTCTTTGACCATCATCTCCCCATTTTCCCATGCCTCAGCCCCTGACCACCACCATTCTACTTTTTCTGAGTTCAGCTCTTTTAGATTCCACATATAAATATTTGTCTTTCTCTTTCTGACTTATTCACATTAGCATAAGCCCTCAAGGTCCATCGATGTATTCCAAATGGTAGGAGTTACTCTTTCTCTTGGCTGAATAATATTCCATTCAATTGCTGACAAGACACTTAGGTTGTTTCCATATGTTGGCTATTGTAAGTAATGCTGCAGTGAACATGGAAAGAAGTTATCTCTGAAATCCTGACTTTATTTTCTTCAGATATATAACCAGAATTGAGATTGCTGAATCATATCATAATTTATTTAAAAATTTTTGAGGAACCTCTGTACCATATTCCTTCATGATTGTACTATTATACATTCATACCAACAGTACACAAGAGTTCCCTTTTCTCCATTCTTTACCAATACTCGTTATCTCTTTTTTGATGATAGCCATTCTAACAGGTATAAGATGAATCTCATTGTGGTTTTGACTTGCATTTCTCTGATGATTAGTGACATTGAACACCTTTTCATGTACTTTTTGGCCGTCTGTATGTCTTCTTTGGCACAATATCTTTCAGTTCTTCTGATTTTTTAATCACACATTTTTCTTACATATTTTGGATATTAACCGCTTATCAGATATATGATTTGCAAATCTTTTCTTCCATTTCATAGGTTGCTTTTTTATTTTATTATTTCTTTTTCTATATAGAAGCTTTTAATTTTCATGTAGTCTCATTTGTTTATTTTTGCTTTTGTTGCTTATATTTTTGTTGTCTTACCTAAAAAAATCATTGCCAAGACCAATATCAAGGAGCTTTTTCCATGTTTTCTTCTAGGGGTTTTATGATTTCAGGCCTTATGTTTCAGTCTTCAATCCATTTGGAGTTAATTTTTGTGAGCGGTATAAGATAGGAGTCCAATCTCATCCTTCTGCATGTATTTATCCAGTGCCTGACACTGTTTATTGAAGAGACTGTCCTTATCCCGTTGAGTATTCGTGGCTCCCTGGTCAAACATTTGTTGACTATATGTGCAAGGGTTTATTTCTGAGTTTTTGTTTCTGTTTCTTTGGTCTGCGTGTTTATTTTTATGCCAGTACCATGCTGTTTTGATTATTATAGTATTATAGTATGGTATGAAATCAAGAATTATGCCTTCAGCTTTCTTCTTTCTCAGGACTGCTTTGGCTATTAGGAGTCTTTTTCGATTCCATACAAATTTTAGTTGGTTTTTTTTTTCTATATTTATGTGGAAAATGCTGTTGGAATTTTTATAGGGATTGCATTAAATCTATAGATGGCTTTGGGTAGTATGGACATTTTAACAATATTAATCCTTCTGGATCATGAACATGGGATATCTTTTCTTGTTTTTGTATGTTTGTGATCTTCATTTTTTAAATTCAAAATTCTGTAGTTTTTGTACAAGTCTTTTACCTCCTTGATTAAATTTATTCCTAAGTATTTTATTGTTTTCGATGCTATTATGAGTAGGGTTCCCCCCCCCCCCAGGTATTTTTTTGGTGGTGTGTAGAAAGGCAAATGATTTCTGTATGTTGATTTTATTTCCTGCAACTTTATTGAATTTGTTGATTATTTGAAATAATTTTTTTGGTGCAGTCTTTAGGATTTTCTACATATAATATCATATCATTTGCAAACAAAGGGAATTTTAATTCTTCCTTCCTGATATGGATGCCTTTTATTTCTTGTTCTTGCTTGATTGCTTTTGCTAGAACTTACAGTACTATGTCGAATAGAGTGGTGAGAGTGGGTACACTTGTGTTCTTCTTGATCTTAGAGGAAAAGGTTTTATAGTCTTTTACCTTTGAGTATGTTAGCTATAGGCGTGTTATATACAGCCTAATTATGTTTAGATATATTTCCTCTATACCCAATTTATTATTTATTTTTATCATAAAAGGATAGAGTATTTTGTCAAATGCTTTTTCTATATCACGATTTTATCTTTCATTCTATTAATGCAGTCTATTACTTTTATTGATTTGCATATATTGAACTATCTTTGCATCCTAGGGATAAATCAAACATTATCATAGTATGTGATCTTTTTAATGTGCTGTTGAATTTGTTTTGCTACTAATGTGTTGAGAATTTTTGCATCTATATTCATCAAGGATATTGGCCTATAGTTTTCTGTTCTTGTAGTACCCTTATCTGTTTTTGGGATCAGGGTACGACTGGTCTTATAAGATGTTTTTGAGAGTGTTCGGTCTTCAGTTTTTTCGGAAGAATTTGAGAAATACTGGCATTAACTCTTCTTTAAATGTTTGGTAGAATTCACCAGGAAAACCATGTGGTTCTGGGCTTTTCTTTATTGGGAGGGTTTTGATTACTGATTTAAACTCCTTACTCATCAAAGTGTTCAGATATTCTATTTCTCCATGATTCAGTCTTGGTAGGTTGTATATTTCCAGGAATTTATCCATTTTTTCTAAGTTGTCCAGTTTGTTGGTACTTATGATTCTTTGTATTTCTGTGGCATGAGTTGTAATGTCCCTTCTTTCATTTTGATTTTGAATTTCTTTTTTCATTCTAGCTAAAGGTTTGTCAGTTTTGTTTATCTTTTCAAGAAACTAGCTCTAAGTTTCATTGCTCTTTTTTATTGCTTTTTTCTAGTCATCATTCCTTTTATTTTTGTTATGATGTTTATTTTCTGCTGATTTCTGATCTTTATTTCTGCTAACTTTGGGCTTTGTTCTTATTTTTCTAGTACCTGCTGGTGTAAAGGTAGGTTATTAATTTGTGGTCTTTTTTTTCTATTTATTTATTTATTCATTCATTCATTCATTTATTAGTTTCAGGTATACAGTACATTGGTTAGACATTTATATATTTTATGCAGTGATCCCCCTGATTACTCTTTCACCCATCTGGCTCGACTCATAGCCATTAGAGTACTATTGAGTGTATTCCCTGTGCTGTACTCTACATCCCTGTGACTATTTTCTAACTACTGATTTGCACTTCTTCAACCCTTGACCCTTTTATCCCAATCCCCAACCCTCCTACCCTCTGGCAGTCACCAGATTGTTGAGGTCTTCTTATTTTTTATAATTTTTATTTTTCTGTTATAGTTAAGATACAATATTATATTAATTTCAGGTGTACAACATAGCGATTAGAATCTAACTCACAAAGTGATCACCCCAGTAAATCTAGTACCCCTGTACCCCCATACATATTTATTACATTATTGACCGTATTCCTCATCCTATATTTTGTATCTCTATGACTATTTAGCAACTACCCATTTATACTTCTTAATCCCTTTTCCGTTTTTCACCAACACACCCCCAAGCCTCCTCCCATCTGGTGACCTTCAAAATGTTCTCTGTATCTATGAGTTTGTTTCCATTTGTTTATTTTGTTCTTTAGATTCCACATGTACGTGAAATCATATGGCATTTGTCTTTCTCTGTATTACTCCATCCAGTACAACCCTCTAGGTCTATCATGCAATATCTTTATCCATCCCCTTAGTTTTAGTCTGTGTGTGTCTTTTAATCTGAAGTGAGCCTCTTGTAGACAGCCTGTGTAAGGGTCTTGTTTTCTCATTCATTCAGCCACCCTACTTTTTGATTGGAACACTGAATTCTTTTTCATTTGAAGAACTTGTTGATAGATATGTAGTTATTGCCATTCTTTATTCACATTTTTGATACATATTTTTTCTTCTTCTTAAAGAAGTCCTTCCAACATTTCCTGTAATACTGGCTTGGTGGTGATGAGCTCCTTTAGCTTTCTCTTGTCTGGGAAGCTCTTTATCTGTCCTTTGACTCTGAATGATAGCTTTGCTGGGTAGAGTAATCTTGATTGTAGATCCTGGATTTTCATCATGTTGAATATTTTGTGCCAAACCCTTCTGTCCTGCAAAGTTTCTTTTGAGAAATCAGCTACCAGTCTTATGGACTCTCCTTTGTAGGTAACTAACTGCTTTTCTCTTGCTACTTTTAAGATTCTCTCTTTGTATTAAACCTTTGGCATTTTAATTATGATGTGTCTTTGTGTGGGACTCTTTGGGTTCATCTTGTTTGGGATATCCAACCTTCCTGGGCTTGTATATCTGTTTCCTTCACCAGGTTAGGGAAACTTTCCATCATTATTTCTTCAAATAGTTTTTCAACTTCTTGCTCTCTTCTCCATTTGGTATTCTTATGATGTGAGTATTGTTATGTTTGATGCTGTCCCATAAACTCCTTAAATTATCTTTACTTTTTTTGATTTTTTTTTTCCTGTTGCTGTTCTGATTGGGTGTTCTCTGCTACCCCATCCTCTATATCAGTGATTTGATCCTCCTCCTCATCCGTTCTGTTGATTGCCTCTAATGTACTCTACATCTCAGATATTATATTCTTCATTCCTGACTGGTTCCCTTTTATAATTTCCATCTCCATTTTCATGTTTTCTATCTTGTTAAAGTTCTCACTGAGTTCATCTATTCTTATTGAGCATCTTTATAACCAGTGATTTGAACTCTGCATCTGTTGGATTGCTTGACTCCGCTTTGTTTTAGATTTTTTTTCTGGAGCCCTGGTCTGTTCTTTTATGTGAGACATGTATCTTTGTCTCCCCATTTTGGCTGCCTTTCTGTGTCTGTCTCTATGTAGTAGGTAAAGGTCCTCAGTCTCCTGGTCTTAGCCATGTAGCTTTGTGGAGCTCAGTGGCACAGTCCTGAGGGGGTTCAGCCTCAAGCTAAGTATAGCCCCAAGCCTGTGCCCCTCCAGAGCCATCTGGTAAGAGTCAGCAAGCAATCCACAGATGTCTGCCACTTGAGCTATGCTTGTAGTTGCTTCAACAGGCCATGCCAGAAACCAATTTTAGCTGCAGCCAGTGTGGAGCTTTGGGCTACTCAGCAAGGGGCACAGGGCATGCCGAGAACCCCACTGGAGGGGGTTGTGCGGGGCCACAGGTGGGAGGGGCGGAATTTCAGAGAGTCATCTGGGTGGAGCAACCTCTGTTATCTAGTTTGATGATGTTAGCTATGATGGTGCCTGCATCTGCACACTGGGAGTGGGGAGGGCTCCACCAAGGATTAGTGGATACTGCCAGCACTTCTGCCCAGGAGAAGGCCGCCTTTCCAGCCCTCACCATGAAGCCCTACAACTCAGTGTCCCCACTGTATGTCCCTGGCTCTCCATCCCCACAGCAGCTGCCCCAGTGCTGCAGCTCAAGGCAAGTGAGTCCATTACGACGAAATTCCATTCGCGGTGACGGACCATTTAAGAGGAACATCTGTACCTGCCAGCGGTAGCTGCTGTAGATTCTGTCTTGCTCAATCTGTGTGGGACCGGGCAGCCTCTATTCTGCTCCTTCCTATCATTCCAAAGTGATTTCTTATTTCTCTTCCTAGTTGTAGGGCCTCTGTTCATCCAGACCCTGGGTGACTCTGCTTGCTGTTTGCTCTGTGATTTCAGCACAATTTTAGTGTGGTCACAAGAGGAAGTCTTCAGAGCCTCTACCCTCTACACTATCTTATCCAGACTCCTCTCTTTTTTCTTAACGTAGGTATTTCGTATTAGTATTTAGATCTATTAATATTTACTTAATATATTTAGGTGCTTTGATGTTGCATGTGTGTATATTTACGATTGTTTTATCTTAATGAATTGACCCCTTTATCATTATGTAATGACTTTTCTCTTGTTAAAGTTCATGGCTTAAACTCTTGTTTTGTCTGATGTAAGTATAGCTACCCCTGCTCTCTTTTGATTTCCACTTGCATAGCATATCTTCTTTCATTTTCACTTTGAGACCATTTGTGTCTTTAAAGCTGCAATGAATCTCTTGTAGGCTCATGTAGTTAGGTCTTGTTTTTTTATTCAATCATTCTTTGCTTTTTGATTGGAGTATTTAGAGTACCTATTGATAGGTAAGTATGTACTAATGCCATTTTATTAGTTGTTTTGTGGCTGTTATATTTCCCTTGTTCCTTTCTTCCTTTCTTGCTGCCTCCCTTGGTGATTTCATGATTTTCTGTAATGGTATGCTTTGATTCCTATTTTTCTGTGTGTGTGAATTTACTGTAGATTTTTGCTTTGTGGTTACTATGAGGCTTACATAGAACACCTTTTAAGACATAACAGTCTGTTTTACATGGGTGAAAACTCTAACTTTTTACTCCATCCCCTTTTCTGGTTTTGATGTCACAATTTGCCTCTTATATTGTATATTCACTAACAAGTTATAGTTATTTGTAATACTCTTGTCCTTTAATCTTTATAATAAAATGATTAAGAGTACCATATTACAGTATTAGAATATTCTGAATTTGATTATATACTTATCTTGACCAGTGTGTTGTAGGGTTTCACATTAGTGATTAGCATCCTTTCATTTCAGCTTAAAGAATGCCTTTTAGCATTTTTATAAAGCGGGTTTAGTGGTAATGAACTCTCAACTTTTGTTTGTCTGGGAAAGTTGTCTTCATTTCTAAAGGATGACTTTTCCCAGGTAGAGTATTTTTCATTGGCAGATTTTTTTTTTTTTTCATCATTTTGACTATATCATCCCACTGTCCTTGCTTGCAAGGTTTCTGCTGAGAAATCTGATAGCCTTCCCTGGTAAGTTACAAGCTTTTTTTCTCTTGCTGCTTTTAATATTGTCTTTGTCTTTGAATTTTGACAGTTTTATTATAATATCTGTTGCAGAGGATTTCTTAAGTTGATTTTGTTTGATGAGCTTCATAAATTCATATATCTAAATCTCTCCCAAGATTTGGGAAGTTCTCAGCCATTATTTCTTTCTTTCTTTTTTTCCCCATTATTTCTGTAAATAAGCTTTCTGCCCGTTTTCCATCCTATCTCCTTCTGGGACTCCAGTAATTTTCAAATTAGCCATATACCATTTCTTTCTTTCTTTTTTCTTTGTACTCATCTAACTGGATAACTTCAAAGTTCCTGTCTTCTAACTCACAGATTTTTTTTCTTCTCATTGATCAGATATTAATGCTATTTCATTTTTCATTTCACTCATTGTATTTTTTCAGCTCCAGAATTTCCGTTTGGTTCTTTTTTATGATTTTTCTTGTTTTGTTAAATTTCTAATTTTGTTATTGTATTGCTTTTTCTAATTTTGTTGAATTTTTTTCTCTGGGTTTTTTTGTAGCTTATTGAATTTCCCGAAAACAGCTATTTTGAATTCTTTGAGTAAATCACAGTTCTCCACATCTTTGGGATGAGTTACCGTAAGATTATTGTGATACTTTGGTGATGTTATGCTTGATTTTTCACGTTCCTTGCACTTTTGCATTGCTTTCTTTGCATTTGGAGTTGCAGTCACTTCCTCCAGTCTTTATTAACTGCCTTTGGGAGAGAAATACCTTCCATCAGGCCTGTTAGGAATTCTGAGGCATTCTCAGGCTGTCTGTGGATATATCTGCTTCATGCTTGCTGTTCTCTTTTATACAGACTTCAGAAATTTGTATAAATTCTCTTGCTTCTCTAGCCCCAGGTTAGGTGCTAACCAGACCCCCTCTTGTTTTCCCCAAGGTGGCACTAAAGCTCAAGTTTTGTTGTCTTTCTAGCTCAAGATTTGGGCTAGCTTTCTGTGGGTTCTTACAAGCCATTGAGCAAAACTTGCTCTTGCTGCTACTGTCAGGAATGTACCCTGGGAGCTGGCCACGGGGAGGAGTTATGTGTGTGGGAGAGGTACACAGAGCACTGGGGGTGCCCTTAAGCCATTTGGGGAGATCTGTGGATGAGGTGTTCTGGGTGGCTCATGGGTATACTTCTTGTTGCAGTAAGTACAAACTGTGTCCCTTAACTGCCCTCTGAGAGCATTGTTGCTGCTGTTCCAGCCTCTACCCTCCCCCAGTCACGAGTTCACACTTCAGTACTCTGGATGGGGTGAGAGAGAAATTAGCCTTTTTGGTAGCATCCTAGATAGCTGGGGAAGTTGGGTACATACTCACTTGCCTGCACATTCCTTTGCAGGAGAAATCATGAGTCTAGAAGATCTTTCTCTTGGCCTTAAGCTGCACTGCCTTGGGGGAGGGGTGATGTGTGTAAAGTCAGCCTGTTCCTCTTACTCTCTTTGGTGTGTCCAAACTTGTAGTTTTTTGCTCCCTTGATGTTCTGGAACTTCTCTCCTGAAACTTTTCTGTCCATGAGTGATTGCTTAGACATTTTTTTCCCAGTGGTTCCCAGGCTGTGGCCAAGAGGGCCCAGTCCTTGGACCAAGCCAGGGTCAAAGTCTATATGCCTATCACCTGATGCATGTGTGGGCGAGACTTATCCTGGGTCATTTGGTGGTTGGTGCTGGATAGAAAAGCTCTCACAAAGGCACTTTTGTTCATGGATGGATGCCAAATCGTTGTTGTGGGAGGGACACCAATGAGGGGCATCTTATTCAGCCATGATGTTGACGTCACTCGTACTTTATTGTCACACCTCCTTGTGTCAAGTCAGGTTTGGAACTAAAGCTGATCATGAGATCTATTCAGTTTTGACTGAAAATGGTTCCATTATTTTATTGCAGCCTTCTGTTCAGTCACTTACCTTTTATGATTTTTTGACTAAAATAATATTGATGTGGACATTTTCACATTTTCACAAACAGCAAGAATAGCACTCTGTAAAAAGAGAACAGGTGAAATAAAAGAAAAGAAAGGCTGCTATGGAAATACTAAAGGTTCAAGGGAATTAATGGAATTTTCTCATATTTCACATTTGGAAAAAGGTTTAATTCTAATTTTTTCTATCCTGTTGAAGAAAAAGTTCATGTTGCCTTTTTATTGTGGATGATTGCTATATCAAAAGTATTTGCTTGACAAGTATTGAATACAGTGGACAAATTGAGAAAAAGGGTATTTTTACTTGTTGTCTTTTATGTGTTGAAATTCTTATTTACTGAAGAATCAAATAGGAGTAACACAGACCTACACAGACCTAGTTCCTCAGTAGTTTCCTAGATGTGGCCATTTTCCTCATCTGTACTGATTAGTGGCCCTTCCCATATAAAAAGATCATATTATTTATATATGCCACGTAATTTACTATTTGAGTAGATATATACTCTGAAGAGAAGGATGTTAGATTTCTAGAAGTCCCAAGAATCTAGTGATTAGTAAGAATTTTTAAATTGCAGGAGCAATACTCGCACACAAAAAAGCTCAAGAAAACAGATTCTTTTGAAAAGGAGGAATGAGTGCATTTAGCTAATGTTGTTATAAATATCTGTACCTTTTGTTATAATTCTGAAGCTATGATATCTTCTGTTTTTAATATTTGAAAGAAGTAATCATTTCTATAACTAGGCAGTACAATTAAAGTAGAATTTTAAAACTGAAGACAGTTTAGTCAGGTAGGTGTCTCTCTTTTGAAGCCAGTAAGATAATGGTAGGTAAGAAGAGTTCTCACTTAAATTGAAACATTTTGCTTTTGGCTGTTAACTCTGAGTCTTTATTAATCTTAGGTATAATTTGTGAGTGGCTCATTCATAAGACTTTGCCTGTAATTAACGTTTTAAAATAATTTTAACATTTTTTAGTGATTAGTTGATAGAAGTTCTCACATGTAATTTTTTTATTAAAATTATTGGGGTAACATTGGTTAATAAAATCAGATAGATTTCAAGTGTATAGTTCAATAATACTTCATATATATTGCATTGTATGTTCACTACCCAAAGTTAAATTTCCTTCTCTCACCAAATATTTGACACCCTTTACCCCCATTTACCTCCCCGCTGTCCCTTCCCTTTGGTAACCACCAATCCACGCTGTCCTTGTTCATGAGTCTCTGTTTGTTTGTTATGTTTGTTTGTTGCTTTCAGTTTCGTATCCCACATATGAGCAAAATCGTATGGTTCTCAACTTTTTCTGTCTGACATATTTCACTGAGCATGATAATCTCAAGATCCATCCATGTTGTCACACATAGCAATATTTCATCTTTTCTGATGGCTGAGTAATATTCCATTGTATATATGTACCACAGCTTCTTTATCCAGTCATCTATTGAAGGACACTTCAGTTGTTTCCATGTTTTGGCCACAGTGAATAATGCTGCTATGAATATTGGGGTGCATATATCTTTGTGGGTGAATGCTTTCAAATTTTGGGGGTAGATACCCAGTAGAGAGATTGCTGGGTCATAAAAGAAGCTCTATTCTTAGTATTTTTGAGGAAACTCCACACTGTTTTCCATAGTGGCTGTACCAATTTGCAGTCCCACCAGCAGTGCATGAGGGTTTCTTTTTCCCCACAGCCTCTCCAACACTTGTTATTACTTGTCCTGTTGATGATAGCCATTCTGACAGGTATGAGGTAGTACCTCATTGTGGTTTTGATTTGCATTTCCCTAATGGCTAGTGAAATTGAGCATCTTTCTATATGTCTTTTGATCATTTGTATGTCTCCTCAGGAGAAGTGTCTGTTCAGGTCCTCTGCCCATTTTTTAATTGGATTGTTTGTTTTTTTATTGTCGAGTTGTATGAGTTCTTTGTATATGTTGTATTAGGCCCTTATAGGCCCTTTCAGATGGGTGCCTCTTTCTCTCGTTGATAGTCTCACATATAACTTTTAAACTTGGCTCTTTGATAATTGAGCTGCATTCTGTTATTGGATCTGGTAAACTGTTTACAGGTTGTAAAAATGGAAGCTATATAGTCAAAACATATCCCTCCCACTCCTAACTTTTATTCAGTTGCCATTTCCAGAGACAACTAATGTTACTTACTTATTATTGTCACTTAGAGTTAGAATTTGGGCTTTGTTTTATTGAGGAATGATTTTCAAAGTGCAAAGTATATTAAAATTGAGTTTTTACACACTTGTTTGAAAACAGTTGAGGTTAAAGAACATAATTAACATGTTACAATTTTGGGAGTATAAATTTTAAAAATTTAAACAATGATATAGAGAAACAGCAGAAATCAATCTAGAATGTCTTTTTGTCTATGCCATATATAGTCCCTCAGATAGGTCTGTACCATCAGTTACTGTTGTGGCTAGATCCGATTAGAAACTAAGCAATATATGGCTGATGCCTGGTATTAGTGACACAATTGAAGTACTTCTCTATTTGTGGTATTTAAAAAGGTTACATGTAAGAAACTTCTGGTATTTTTCAGAATATATCAGTTACAAGATGTTTAACAAGAAAGTTTTGAAGAATTATTTTTAATATCTTGCATACGATATAGTTTTTTGTCTGAAAACTTAGTCTTGGGTTGGTGGTTGATATATGGAGAATGTACCTATGTTGACAGTCAGAGGAAAGTGCCAGGAAAAAAATATATCCATCTTAGATACATTTGCCATTTTGTTGGCCTGGCATTTTCCTGCCAGGGAACCTCTTTTTTTCTTGGGGAAGGAAAAAGATTGAACTCAGTATATTGTAGAGCAGTTTTTATGCACTGTTTTCTCACCAGTCTTGTTTTGTTTTCTGTAGATATAATTTCTTTTTAGTGATATGGATCTTTTAATTTAGGATTGGATGTAAATATTTCTTCTCAGGCTTTCTGCACAGGATCACTAATAATTTATGTCAGTCTGTTGTTGTGCTGCTCATTATGGGAGCCTCTTGCCACATGTGACTTTAAAATGAAAATTAATTAATTTTAAGTGCTTAATAGCCATGTGTGGTTAGTGGCTACTGCATTGGGCAGTGAAAGTAGAATATCTCCATCATTGCAGAAAGGTCTGTTGTATAGTTTTGGCTTTAGCTTGTATAATTCAGGATTGGTAACTTGGGCTGCTGAAAATTACCCCAACGCCTACCCTCAAATCACTTCCTAATTTGCAAGGTTTTGTATTTTTATAAAAACTCAGTAACTTAATCTGAAATTTACTTAGTCAGATATTAACTATGATTTCACCTTTGATATTTTTTAAAAGAAATTTCTTTAGTTATATTGGTGACCATATTTCTGTTGATTTTTTCTTACTAGGACATGTATTATGAAAAATATACTTTGTTCCATTTGTCTCATGAAGGACAAAAATGTGTCATTTTGTGGTCCCTTGTGATTTTAGGAAGCAAGAGCCTACTATGAGCAGACTGGAGTTGGTCTTCTGCCTGTTGTTCTGTTCAATGGAATGCCCTTGGAAAAGGAGCAGCTGGATCCTGATGAGTTGGAAACCATCACAATGCACAAAATTCTGGAGACCACAACCTTCTTCCAAAGAGCGGTATACTTGGTGAGTGGTATTTGAAGGTTGATTTTGAAAGAGAATGATTTGCTTACATTTTTGTATCCTCTGTAGTAGGCAATAAGAACATTTTCATTACCCTCTAAATAAACTCAAAACCCCGTGGTGGTCACTCTCCATTTTCCCCTACTCTGCCCTATGGCAACCACCAATCTGTTTCTCCCTCTATGTGTTTGCTCGTTTTGGACATTTTATGTAAATGGATTCATACAATATGTGGTCTTTTGTGACTGATTTCTTTCATTTAGTGTAATGTATTCAAGGTTTTTATCCTTGCTGGAGTGCATGTAAGTACACACTCCTTTTTATGTCCAAATAATAGTCCCTTAAATGGATATAACATATTTTGTTTATCCATTCATCAGTTGATGCATATTTGGGTTGTTTCCACTTTTTGGCTACTATGAATAATTGTGTATGGGTTGTCTTAGGTATATATCTAGTAGTGGAATTGCATGCTTATTTTAACAATTCGAGGACCTATCAGACTATTTTCTTTTTTTTTTTTTAGGCAAGGCAACCCTTGGTTGACCTCACAGATTGCAAGGACCTTGTCAGCTTACAATCCCTTATTTTTTTATTTTTTTACACGTACAGCACCTGGTCTTCCTAGGTGTTCTCCCATCCAAGTACTAACCAGGCCCGACCCTGCTTAGCTTCTGAGATCAGACAGGATCAGGTTTATTCAGGGTAGCATGGCCATAGACTATCAGACTATTTTCCAAAGCAGCTGCACCATTAAACATTCCTACCAGTGGTGTATCCGGGTTCTACTTTCTCCACATTCTAGCCAACACTTGGTATTGTCTGTCTCTTTAAGTATAGCCTGGCTGGTGTGAGTGTTAACTGTGGTTTCGATTTGCTTTACTCAAACCTGAATGATATTGAGTTTATTCACCATTTATATCTTCTTTGGAAAAATGTCTATTTAAATTATTTGCCCATGTTTAATTGTGTATTTGTTATTTTTGAGCTGTAAGAGTTGTTTATTTGTTCTGGATACTAATCACTTATTATATATTTTCAAATATTTTCTCTCACTTTATAATTTGTCTTCTCACTATTTGGTGGTATCCTTTAAAGCTCAAATGTTTTTAATTTTGATTAAATCTAATTTACTTTTTTTTTTTCTTTTGTTGCTTGTGCTATTTGTATCATATGTAAGAAACGATTGCTTAATCCTACGTCACAAAGATTTATACCTGTTTTTTCTTCCAGGCATTTTATAGTTTTTTCTCTTAGCATTTAGTTCTTTGATCCATTTTCAGTTAACTTTTATATATGGTGTGTAGTAGGAGTTCACCTTTTTTTCCAAATCCAATTTGACATGCAACCAGGTATCTTTTGGGATGATTAGTTGTCCCAGTACCATTTATTGAAAAGAATAGTCTTTCCCCATTAAAATGTTATGGCACTTTTATAAAAAAAAAAAAAAAATTGCCTTTTAACATATAGATTTATTTTTGGATTGTCTTGTTTTCCATTGACCAATATATCTTTTCTTATGTAAATACCTCATAGTCTTAATTAGTGTCGTAATCAAATGTGAATTTTCCAACTTTGGGCTGGCCTGCCTGCCTGCCTGCCTTCCTTCCTTCGAAAAAGGACTGTTGGGATTTTGATAGGAATTACATACAATCTGTAGATCAATTTGGGCTGTATTGATATATCTTTGATACCTTTTAAAAATGTTGAATCTTCCAACCCATGAACACAGGATGTTTCCATTTATTTTGGTCTTGTTACTTTCTTTCAACTATGTTTTGTTATTTTCAATGGCAGAGTCTTATACTTTTTTCCTGAAATTTATTCTTTAATATTATATTCTTTTTTTATGCTATTGTAAATGAAATATTTTTTAAATTTAATTTTTGGATAGTTTATTGGTAATGAATAGAAATACAATTGATTTCGTATATTGATCTTACGCGTTGTAACTTATTAGCTCTAATAGTATTTTGTGGATTCTTTAAATGCTTTATATATAGAAAATGTCAACTTGCAACTACGTCATCTTCGAAGAGAGTTTTGATTCTTCTTTTTTAATCTGATGCTGTTTACGTCTTTTTATTTCTTTTCTTGCTTATTGCTTACCTTCTAATACCATGCTGAATAGAAGTAATGTTGAGTGAACATTCTTGTTTTGTTCCTGATCTTAGGGAGGAAAGCTTTCAATCTTTCACCAGTAAGTATGTATCAGCTGTTGGTTTTTTGCAGATTCCTTTTATCAGTTTATGAAAGTTTCCTTCTATTCTTAGTTTGTTGAATGTTTTTTATCATCAGTGTGTGTTGGATTTTGTCAAATACCTTTTTAGTGTTTATTGAGATGATCGTATGGTTTTTCTTCTTTACCTATTAATATGGTATATTATGTTGTTTGGTTTTATATGTTGGATTCCTGGGCTAAACCCCACTTTGTTATGGTGTATAATCCTTTTTATATAACATTTATGTAGTTAAATTTTTTATATCGACTTAATTTCAATAATATAGAAAAATTTCGCTCTTCAGTAGCGAAATTTAGCTCCTGTTTAGCTCCTCCTTTATGTTGTTATTGTCATACAAATTATATCTTTCCACATTATATGCCTATCTGCATCAATTTATAATTATGGCCTTTATAGGTACCTTTTAAGTGAGAAAAATAAGAGTTACAAACAAAAATATATATTTATACTTTCTATATTTACCTATGTGGTACCTTTACTTGTGCTCTTAATTTTTTGTGTGGATTTGAGTTATTGTCTTGTGTCTTTTCATTTTAGCCTGATTGATACCCCTTAGTATTTGTTATAGGTTAGGCCTGGCAGGGAAAAATTCTCTGTTTTTGTTTATCTGGGAATGTGTTCATTTACCCTTTATTTTTTAATGAAAATTTGTCTGCATATGGAATATCTTCGTTGACAGTTATTTTCTTTCAGCACTTTGTATATGTAATTCTATTGCCTTTTCATCTCTATGATTTCTTTTGAGAAATCAGCTGTTAATCTGATTGAGGATCGGTTCTATGTGATTAGTCTCTTCTCTTTCCCTATTTTCAGAATCCTTTCTTTGGTTGGTTTCAGGATCTTTCAGGAACCCCTTTTACTTTTGACACTTCATAATTATGTCTACGTGTGGAACTCTATGGGTTTTTCCTACTTGGAGTACATTACATTTATTATTTATTATTTTTTTATTTTACAAAAAACTGTAGTGGACGTTTGAGCAGCGCAGGGGTTAAGGGTGCTAACCCCGCTCCCTTAGTGGTCAATAACCTGCATATAACTTTTGACTCCCCAAAATTTACCTACTGATAGCCTATTTTTGACTAGAAGCCTTACCGAGAACATAAAGAGTTGGTTAACATATATTTTGTATGTTGTATATATTATATACTCTTATAATAAAGCTAGAGAAAAAAATGTTAAGAAAATCATAAGGAGTCTACAACCATGCCACCCTGAACAAGCCTGATCCCGTCTGATCTCGGAAGCTAAGCAGGGTCGGGCCTGGTTAGTACTTGGATGGGAAACCACCTAGGAAGACCAGGTGGTGTAGGTGTTAAAAAAAAAAAAAAAAGGAAAGAAAGTCATAAGGAAGAGAGAATATATTTATTGAAAAAAAATTCACATATAAGTGGACCTGTATAGTTCAAACCCATGTTGTTCAAGGGTCAATTGTACATATATTTCTGTAATATGAGAGGTACAAAAGGGAAGAATAAATGATGAATTGTTTCTCCTTTCACCAGCATAATTGTGACTCTGGAAATGTAGGGTTACTTGGATACCTGAGATTGAAAAAAGCTTGGGGTGATTTTTATTACAAAGTATATTAATTGCTTGAGAGAATGCATTTGCCTTTCTTCTTTAGAGAGAAACCAACAATAAGCACATCTCAGAATGGATTTCTGTTTTTGTTAACTACAATATGTAGAGCTTACTTATTTTTGGGGAAGCACAGAGGTATGTGGAGAGATCAAATAAAGTTGGATTTGCATTTCAAATTCACTTCTCATTAACTCTGTGATTTTCAGTTAGTTATTTAACTTTTCTGTGCCACAGATTCCTCATCTTTAAACTGGATGGCAATAACATGTGCTTCACATTGTTGAAAGTTAGTGATACTGTGCATGATGTGCCAAGCTATGCTTGGCAATGACAAGGACATAAATCATGGTAACGTGTTTTTAGCTGTTACCTATACATAAAAAGGTATCATATATATAAAAAAAAGGTATTATAAAGTTAATAATTTTTTAGTTTCTAATTATCAATCGGATTTGTTTAACACTCATCCTGTCCCCACCTTTTTTTTCTGTAGGGCGAACTGTCCCATGATCAAGATGTGGTAGAGTATATCATGAATCAGCCAAATGTTGTTCCACGAATCAATTCTAGGATTTTAACAGCTGAGCGAGAATACCTGGATTTAACAGCAACCAGTAAGGAGCATTTCAGGAGCAGCTGTGGGCTGTTTTTGATTTGTCTTTCAGAATCTTTGCATTTATTAGATTGTAATGTTCAGAAGATAACCCAAGATTTTGACCCGATTTTATATTTGAACTCATTGCACCTTGACTTCATAATACAGGCTTCTAAATTCATAGGAGTTTCCTCCAAAAGAAGAGAAATTCTTCCTGGATAAACACTTGTGAACTTTAAAAAATATTCAGTGACTTTTAAATAAAAAAATAGGCATTAGATGATAAAAAGGACCTGTATTGTTGACTTTCTTAGTTATAAAACTCTTTAAGCATCTGTCTTTTCTTCATCCTCATTCTGGAATCAGTCAGCAATGTCAACAAATTTCTTAGTTTTATTCTGAGAGCATGAGAATGCCTTTCTAAAAAATAAAGCTTCATTGAGGAATAATGTCATGCCATAAAACTAAATCTTTTAAAGTGTACAGTTTTAAAAGTGTATGATATTTTTACGTATTTTCAAAGTTGTATGATCACTACCACTATCTAATTTAGAACATCATCACCCCAAAAAGAAGTGTGTACCCATTAGTAGTCATTTTCCATTTCCCCCTTCCATTCTCCAGGAACCACTAACCTAGTTTCTGTTTCTATGGATTTTTCTATTCTGGATATTTCATATAATGGAAAGTTTTTGTGTCTGGCTTCTTTCACTTAGCATAATGTTTTTCAGGTTTATCCATGTTGTAGCCTGTTTCAGTACTTCAATCCTTTTTATGGCTGGCTTATTAATACATTGCATAGATATTCTCCACTTTGCTTATCTATTTCTCAGTTGATGGATGTTCGGGTAGTTTCCCCAAGAATACCTTTTAAGAGGTAGATATGTTAGATCCAGGTACAATTTGTTCCTTTTGCCTTCCAGTATGATTCTGCAGGCCATTTTAGGAAACAGCTGGAAATAAAGTAGAGCTATTATCACTTGCCCAGGAAAATCTCACTGGGGGAGAAAAGATAATGTGTACTGGTGAAGTCAAAACCAGGTGTATTTGTTGTTGTAGTTATGAATAATGGATATATAGATCTATTTATGGTTGTTACTTTATGACACCTACCTCTAATCTTAACTGGAAACTGAATTCTTTTTCTTTTAGGCAGAGGAAAATGCACAGATATGCTTTTATTTGAAAAAGAAAGCAGTCAGAATGTGAGCTACATTGTTTCTTCACAGCTAGGTTTTAGCTTTTCACCTGAAGTTTTAATAGATCAAGGCAAACAGTATTATGAGTCTTTGTCTTGAGTTTTTGTTGTTTTTATTCTTTTGATTTTAGGATTTGTTTATTTATTTTTTTAAATTAAATTTACTTGGTTGCTTTTGGTTAGTAAAATTATATAGGTTTCAAGTTACAATTCAGCAACATATCATATGTATATTGCATTGTGTGTTCAGTACCCAGAGTTAAATTTCCTTCTGTCACAATATATTTGACCCCTTTACCCTTATCTACCTTCTCCCACCCTCCTTTCCCTCTGGTAGCCACTAAACTGTTGTCTTTGTCCATGAGTCTCTGTTTGCTTGTCTTATTCGTTTGCTGCTTTCAGTTTTATATTCCACATATGAGTGAAATTATATGGTTCTCAACTTTTTCTGTCTGACATTTCGTTTAGCATGGTAATCTCAAGATCCATCCATCTATCCCAAATGGCAGTATTTCATCTTTTCTTATAGCCCAGTAATATTCATTGTATATATGTACCACATTTTCTTTATCCAATCATCTCTTGAAGGATGCTTTGGTTGTTTCCATGTCTTGGCCACCATGAATAATACTGCTATGAATGTCAAGGTGCATATATCTTTGTGGATAAATGCTTTCAAATTTTTTGGGTAGATAGCCAGGAAAGGGATTGCTGGGTTATATGGAAGCTCTAAGTTTTTTCCCAGCTTTATAGAAATACAATAGATAATTAGTTTACATTGTACAATTAAATGAGTTTTTTTCAGTTATAGTTGGCATACAATATATATTAGTTTCACCTGTATAGCATAGTGATTAGAGATCTATATATCTCACAAAGTGATCATCCCACTAAATCTAGTACCCTTCTTCCCCTTACATATTTATTACAACATTATTAACTACACTTTATATCTCCATGTCTATTTTGTAACTATCCATTTGTACTTCTTAATCTGTTTGCCCTTTACCATTGCCCTTAACCCCCTCCCATCTGGTAGCCCTCAAAATATTCTCTGTATCTGTGAGTTTATTTCTGTTTTTGTTGTTATTATTTATTTTGTTCTTCAGATTCCACATGTACATGAAAGCATGCAATATTCACCTTTCTCTATCTGACTCATTTTATTTAGCACAATACTCTCTAGGTCCATCAAGGCAATATCTTTTTCCATCCCCTTCCCTTTAGTCTGTGTGTGTCTTTTAATCTGAAGTGAGTCTCTTGTAGGCAGCATATGCAGGGGTCTTGTTTTCTTATCCATTCAGCCACTCTATCTTTTGGTCAGAGCACTTAATTCTTTTCCATTTGAGGTACTCATTGATAGGAATGTAGTTATTACCATTCTTTATTCCTGTTTTTGATACATGTTTTTTTTCCTTAAAGAAGTCCCTCCAACATTTTCTATAACACTAGCTTGGCGATGATAAAGTCCTTTAGATTATTTTTGTCTGGGAAGTGCTTTATCTGTCCTTTGACTCTAAATGATAGCTTTGCTGGTTAAAGTATTCTTGGTTGTAGATCCTTGATTTTCATCATGTTGAATATTTAGTGCTAAGCCCTTCTGTCCTGCATAGTTTCTTTTGAGAAATCAGCTGCCGGTCTTGTGGGAGCTCCCTTGTAGGTAACTAACTGCTTTTCTCTTGCTGCTTTTAAGATTCTCTCTTTGTATTTATTAACCTTTGGCATTTTAATTATGATGTGTCTTTGTGTGGGCCTCTCTGGGTTCATCTTGTTTGGGATTCTTTGAGCTTCCTGGGGTTTTATGTCTATTTCCTTTACCAGGTGAGGGAAGTTGTCCATCATTATTTCTTCAAATAGCTCTTCAACTTCTTGTTTTCTTTCTGGTACCCCTATGACATGGTATTTTTACCTTTAATTGTGTCCCATAGGCTCCTTAAATTATTATTGTAGTCTCGGCTTCTTTTTTTCTTGCCATTCTGATTGAGTGTCCTTGGCTTCCCCGTCCTTTATATTAGTGGTTTGATTCTCTTCATCATCTATGCTGTTGATTCCCTTTAATATACTCTCTATCTCAAATAATGTGTTCTTTATTTCCAACTGGTTCCCTTTTATAGTTTCCATTTCCATTTTTATGTTTTTCATCTCTTTGTTAAAGTTCTCACTGAGTTCATCTACAGTTCCCCTAAGTTCATTGAGCATCTTTATAACCACTATTTTGAACTCTGCATCTGTTAGATTGCTTGACTCCATTATTCCTGGATCTCTGTTCTGTTCTCTCATATGGTTTCTGCTTCTTTGTCTTCCCATTTTGACTGCCTTTCTGTGTCTGTTTCTATAAACTAAGCAAAGTTCCTAAGTCTCTTGTTCTTATTAGCATGGCTTTGTGTAGTAGATGTCCAGTGGCACCGTCCTGAGAAGGGTTCATCTGCAGGCCAAGTTTAGCCCCAGCCTGTGCCTCTCCAGGGCCACCTGGTAAGATTCAGCAAGCAAGCCACAGATGCTGTGCTTATAGTTTCCTCAAGAAACCACGCCAGAAACCAAGGCCAGCTGTCACCATTGTGAGTCTTGGCGCTAACTCAGCAAGGAGCCCTGGATACTTCGAGGACACACCTGGATGTGGCTTGTGTGGGGCCGCAAGTTGGGGGAGGTAGAGTTTCAGGGAAACTCTGGGTAGAGCAACCTCTGTTATTCAATTTGATGTGGTCTCCGCTATGGTGGTGCTGAGTCCTGTGCCCTGGGAGCAGGTAAGGCTCGAAAGAGGAACAGTGGATACCACTATCATTTCTGCCTGGTAGAGAGCCTCACCTCCAGCCCTCAGTCCTACAACTCAGTGTCTCCCTGTAAGTCCCTGGTACCCCCTGCACAGCTGACACAGTGCTGGTGCTCAGAGCTAGCAAGTCTGTTACCGTAGAAGTCCGCTTGGAGACACGGCCCCTTTAAGAAATATCTGCTGCTGCCACTGCCACAGCCTCTGTCCCACTGAGCCGCTCAGGACTGGGCAGCCTGGTGTCTTTTCCCCCTCCTGCCTTCTACCATTGCAGGTTGTAATGCTTCTGCTCATCTAGATACCAGGTGACTTTCCTTGCTGTTTGCTCCGTGTTTCTGTCACAACTTTGATGTGGTCGCAAGAGGGATGAACAAACTATCTTCTACGCCATTTTTTCCTGTCTCTCTATTCTTAGTTTTTTGAGGAACCTCCATACTGTTTTCCATAGTGGCTGTACCAATTTATATTCCCACCAACAATGCATGGGAGTTTATTTTTCCCCACGTCTCCAACACTTGTTATTACTTGTCTTGTTCTAACAGGTATGAGGTGGGACCTCATTGTGGTTTTGATTTGCGTTTCCCTAATGGCTAGTGAAGTTGAGCATCTTTACATATGCCTGTTGTTCATGCGTATGTCTCTTCGGGAGAAGTGTCTGTTCAGGTCCTCTGCCCATTTTTTAATTGGATTGTTTATTTTTTTAAATTGTTTAGTTGTATGAGTTCTTTGTATATTTGGATTAGACCCTTTGGAGGCATTGTTTGCAAATATCTTCTCTCATTCAGTTGGTTGCCTCTTTGCTTTGTTGATGGTTTCTTTTGCCGTGCATAAGCTTTTTAGTTTCCATAATTTTAAATTAAACTGTAAATAGTTAAATATGTAAATAGTTATCATGAATAAGAAGCACAAAAATAGTTCTGTGTTTTTAGATATCTTTCTCCACTAAGTACTGTAGTAATCATTTGTGAACTGGTGCTAGTCCACAGTGGTAGTAAAGTTGCAATCTGTTGGGTGAGCATTTTAGAACTATCAGTGAAGGAACAGCTGGCATCATCCTGACCCAGTGGTCCTGGCTCCATCACTTATGCTGCTCTTAGTCTTTGCTGTCCTGGGACCTTTTTAAAGAACGCGAAAATAAAGTCTTTTCCCATCCTCTGCATGATGTCGTGGGCCATGTCTCTCTTATTCACCATTACTTTTCTTTATTAGAATATTGACTGAAGTAATAGTAGTCCCTCAGTGTACTTTGTTGAATGAAAGAGTAGGTTGGAAAATGGGCAGACAGACAAATAGATGGAGGGTAGACAAGCAAGCTGTGCCTGGAGGACAGTGAGAGAAGAATGACATTTATGTTGGGACATAATAATGCATAAGATTAGGGAGATTGCTGGAGATAGAATGTTTATGATACCAGGCTGGAGACCATTTTGTAGTATAAGAAGAAAGACTGGGTGGTTTAGAGCAAAGGAATGACTTGATGAAACTGGAATTTAAGAAGAGTGATTTGAGAGGGAAATGATTAATAAGAGCATTGCCTGTGGGCACTAATCAGAGAAGATATATATCTGAAAATGACCTTGTGTTTCTGTTCGGACTAAAAATATATTATTTTGTGACATATAAAAAAATTAAAATGAGAGTTTTCTTATATTTTTTCTTCCATTTATGCCTTTCCACACCCAAATAAGAAGGTAAGAGCTTACTGTGGTGGATGTGTTACTGGCAATCAGATATCTGTGTTGTGGGAGTCAGGAGTTCGGTTCTTGGATCCTCCACAGAAGATTTACATAGAATTCTGATGCTAAGAAAAGGTGGACTGAGCTGATGAAAAATAGCAAACAGAAGTGATTTTTTTTTTTGAGTAAAATAGAGTAAAGTACATTCAGAAGAAAGTCCAAGCGGGTACCTCAATAGAGGATTGAGGGCCCCAAGAAGTTGACGGTTGGGTGTTATATAGGCCATAGAGTTTCATTGTTCTCCTTCTGTCCCTCTTACCTCAAAAGGTGGAATTTTCTGCTCCTCCAGTGGGCCCTCCCACTCCGAGCTAGGGCCTGCGCAGTGTGTGTCCATCCATGGGAAGTCATACACCTAACACTGTGGGAATTTTGCCCATTTAACTCATTTTGCCCATACCAGTTGAGCTTTCCTGGAGTAAAGTTATATAAGGTCATTTGCAGTTAACTGACTAGGGTAAGCATTGGTGTGGGAGGTGGGGTGAGGGGATGAGGAAGGCGCCAGGCATTACTAGGCTCTTTTTGCCTGCCCGTCTAGCCTCTGACCGTGGGGGACACAGGGAGGCTTTACAAGCCTGCCAGACCCCTGGTTGTATGTTTTCTTCTGCTGAGCTGGTCTCAGGGCCTCGTTAACCCTTCATTGTCCCTCTCCCTCCTGCTCATATCTGCCTACCTACCTATGGACATATGGACAATGGAAGGGAGAGATGAAGTCAAGGGGATTTCTTTAAGAGATCATTCTCTAGTTGTAAAGTGATAGAAGTGGGAGTAGGATACATGTAAACTATTAAAGTGATACATACATTTATGAGGGTTTTATGAGTTATAATGTACATTTTTTAACTGTGTCTTAAAATGTGATTAATGGGGTAGGGGTCATTGGGGTTGTAAAATTATTCAGTAAACATGAAATATATTGATATTTCATTCATGCATTTTTATAAAACTTGTATTATGGTCATATCACATCATCAGTTGAATGTTAACATTAGATTGATTTTAGGCATATTAATTATAAAACTACAATTTTTTTTTTTCAGATAACTTTTTTGTGGATGATTATGCTAGATTTACTGCCTTGGATTCCCAAGGCAAGACTGCTGCTATAGCCAATAGTATGAACTATCTGACAAAGAAAGGTAATACATTCTAGGCTTGTCTTGGATTCAACATTTTTTTTTAGTATTTGCAAAAAAATTCATTCGTTAGTGTCTGTTGAGAGAGGGACTTCATAATTTATTTTATTAATTATTTCTTATAATGATTTGAGCATAGAAAATACCTATTTAAAATTCTTTATATATTTTTGAAAATTAAATGTTATCTTTATAAATTTTTATTTTAGATATTAAAGTCAAAAGGGAAAATTTTTCATTGTTCAAAATGGGAGAACATTTATGATGTAAAAATGAGTTAATAGATTGAAAATTGATTTGATTTGCCTCTTCAATGACAACATTGCATTAATTTTTTAAAAGATAAACTTGGTTCTAGAAATACTTACGTAAGTTTTAAAACTGATTTTTATGTAGACTTATTTAGACTAATGTGTGAAATTGATATCCTTTTAATGGCAGACAGATACTTTTCTCCTCTGGTCACACTTATTATCCTTTCAGAGCACTTACAGTCAGTTAAGGTAGCTATTTTCATACCACTATAATATCCCAGAGAGAATTTCTGGTTTCCTAGGTATATGTAAGTAAAGGCAGTTGCTCCATTTGATTCCTCAAAGAAATTACTAAACTGTAATGGGGCTAAGAAGCAGAAAGAAGCATAGATCATATTAGGAATTATTTAAAATTTGACTGATAGTAGGCAATTATTTTAGAAATGATATTTTCTTTTCTTCTACTCTTTTCCTTTACCTTTGTCCAGGAATGTCCTCCAAGGAAATCTATGGTAACTTTAAACTTCAGAATGTTCTGTTCTTTTTCTCAATTATCTTATTTCAATCACTGTTATAATTCAGAATTTACTGATCCTTTATTGGGATGTTTCTGGAACCTGTGGGTAACAGTAGATAATTTATCCATACAGATAAATTTTGTATAAATGTTTGCAAAGAATTAGATTTCAAAAAGTTACAAATTAATGATTAAAGACTATAATGTTACCCATATGTTCAAAGGCTCTTTTTCATTTTATATGCTAACAGATGCCCAAACTATAATAGAATTAATAAGTGCATGCTCCTAGTGTATAATTAAGCCATATGGATGGCTACCCTGCTTTCATTCTAGTATTGAAGTTTCACTACTTTTGCTTTGTATTTTTATTAAACTTGTCATTTTCTTATTTTTTTTTTTGCATGTTTTTCAAAAATATTTGGCTTAATAACAGTAGCGAAACACAGAATGTGCTTTCTTCTCTCCAACTTAATATGTTGTTTTGTTTTTCTACAGATGATTCTTTTATTAGGCCAGTAACTTTTTGGATTGTTGGGGATTTTGATAGCCCTTCTGGAAGGCAATTATTGTATGATGCTATTAAACATCAGGTAAGTGTCTACAACTTTTTTCTGTATCTTTGTTTGAGCCTGCCATTGCCCTCATGAGCATCTGTGTGCTGATATTCTTGTTCTGGTGGGGAGACCAGAGTTCTGCTTTCTTAATACTTGAGGGAAAAGAATGTTTCTTCAGAGGTCTGCCAGCTAGTATGTAAAGAGAAGATTGCAATATTCTAGCTTTATATAAGGGAATAGATTCTTTTAGAGGAAAAATAGGAAACCTTTATCATAGACAAGTTTTTATTGTATTATATTTTCTTGGTTCATGTTCTTGCTGCAGAGATGCTACAAAGATCATGTTGTATATTGTATGGGAGAGACAGGGTCCTTAAATCAGAGAGGTTTGGATGTGGGGGAACTATACACAGACATGTTATTGTGTATATGATAGAAGTAGATTTAGGCACACAGAGGGATGCAAACACCGACGGTCTGAAAGATACGCAGCACTTGAACCGTAGAATGAGTGAACGACAGTGATAAATGGTTGAGAAGAAATTGACTCTTCTAGAGAGTGTCATTGTCAGAGAATGAGATGGTACATTTCCTTTTTCTAAGCAGTTTGAGATTGGACTCACCCATATTGCACACCCCTCGTATGTCCTCTTGGTACCCTGTGTCCCAGGCTTTCTGAAATACAGAAATATCTGGGTGATTTCAACTTCATTAATGTGCTGAGTGCCCTGTTGTCTAAGGGAATAGACTAGATGCTACAGTTAATTCACAGTTAAATCAGGAATAGTTCTGGTGGAGGATGATAGGTACTTGTATAAGTCACTCTCAAATTGGTAAATGCTCAAGAGGTGGTAGAGTGGGAGAATACGGAGAGAGAGTTGAATATTTTAAATAAATATTTAATTGAAGTAAAATATAGGTTCAAAAGAAGTACACAAATCATAGGATATACAGTGTCACAAAGTGAACACACCCATGTGACTGACCACCACCCAAGTAAAGAGAAGTATCAGATTCCTGAAAGCCCATCCCCTTTGTGCCCCCATCACTACCCCTGCCCTTTTCCTCCTCTCATATCAAAGAATAGGTCTGCCTGTTTAGTATTTTATTGAAAAGGAATATGTTTGGTTTCTTTACTCAACATTTATCCATGATATTACAATTCAGTGGTGGTTAGTTTTTTTCATTGTGTAGTGCTGTATCATATGACTGTACCACAAAGTTCTATTTGTTTAGTATATTTGATGGACAGTTGGATTGTTTCTAGTTTGGGACTATTCTGAAGAATGCTGCTATAAATATTCTTGTACATGTCTTTAGATATACATAAATATGAATTTCTCTTGCTTATGTTCTTAATACGAGCCCTTTTTTAGTTTTATGGGTCCCAGATATCTTCTCCCACATGGATTCTTATCTTTTTACTCAGGGAGAGATTAATTTTTACTGGAAATCTGGAAAGGCCATGTGAATGAAAAAGGGTTTGAGCAGAGCACCGAGGACGGTTGGGACTTAAGGAAGCAAAGATGGGTGTACTTGGGGTTCACGTGCCAATGTGAGACATGATGTTTATTAGGAGAATACAGAATGTGTGTAGGGGAGAAATACAGGACTCTGGTAGTCTATAATGTATGTTGAATTTACAGGGATGGTAAGAAATGAAGTTAGAAAGGCAGGCTGGGGGGCAATTCAGATAGGGGTTTGAATGTTTGGTTATAGCATTTTAATTTCATTTTGTATGCAGGGGAGAACTACTGAAGACTTTTTAAGAGAGGTATTATTTGCTATTTATGGAATATGACTGATATTAATACCACTTTTTAAGTTCAAAACATCTACCATATAACCCTTATTTTCCATTTCGTGAATAGAAATCCAGTAACAATGTTAGAATAAGCATGATCAATAATCCTAGTGAAGATATAAGTTACAAGAACACTCAGATCTCCAGAGCAATCTGGGCAGCTCTCCAAACACAGACCTCCAACTCTGCTAAGAACTTCATCACAAAAATGGCCAAGGAAGAAACTTCAGAGGCCCTGGCTGCAGGAGCTGACATTAGGGAGTTTTCTGTTGGGGTGAGTCTGTTAATTACCACTGTAGTTCACTCCTATGGGCTGATGTGTCCTGCATGATCAGGATTTGTAATTTTAGTTTTGAGTCTCAGAATTTCTCTTTCTTTTCTTTTTCCTTCCTTCCTTCCTTCCTTCCTTCCTTCCTTCCTCCCTCCCTCCCTCCCTCCCTCCCTCCCTCCCTCTTTCTCTCTCTCTCTTTCTTTCTTTCTTTTTTTTTAATTTTTTTAAAAAAATTCTTTAATGTCACCACATATTTAACCCGTTTTATCCCATCTACCTCTCCCTTCCCCCACTGCCCTCTGGTAATCACTAGTCTGTTGTTCATGTCCATGAGTCTCTGTTTGTCCTGTTTGTTAGTTTTAGGTTTATATCCCACATACAGGTGATATCATGTGGTTTTCAACTTTTTCTTTCTGGCTTATTTCATTTAGCATGCTTATCTCGAGGTCTATCCGTGTTATTGCAAATGACAGGATTTCTTTTTTTGATTGGAAGAATTTTTCCAATAATAATTCTGTCATATTCCCTTTATTAAGCTTTTAAAATTGATAAGTTTCAAGATGTGCATGATACAAGTTTATGTTTTAAGCACAAAGCCATTTGTTTTGTATAGTTTTTAAAAGGTAGCCAATTTTTCATTTGTTTATAGAGCAAAAAACTGAAATTTAAGCCGCTTGATGAGTTAGTCTTATGTGTTCTTGACACGTTTCCAATATAAGCCCATGTTTATTCATTTATGTTACATACTTTTTACTGTTTTGTAGTTTTAAAATTTCTTTAAAAATGATGAGTTTACTTGATGTTTCAGTTAGAAAAAAGGCTTTCACTTGAAATTAGCAAGATTTGAAAATGCAGAATAAAGGTATCATGAACACTAATTCGCCAGTTGAACAGTCACATGAAAGAACAAGAAAAGGAACTAAGCATTACTGATAAGAAGGAGGGTAGGAAAATGGGAGGGAGAATGGAGACATCATAATGTTAATTATTAGAATTAGTTATTACTTTCCACTGAAAGAGCACTTTATGCTTTATTCATCTTGATTATTCATTTTTATGATTTAATAACAATTACTTTTCCTTAATAACAATTACTTTCCTAGGGCATGGATTTCAGTCTTTTTAAAGAGGTCTTTGAGTCTTCCAAAATGGATTTCATTTTGTCTCATGCCATGTACTGCAGGGATGTCCTGAAGCTGAAGAAGGGACGGAGGGCAGTGATCAGCAATGGAAGGGTGAGGATTTTGTCCTGGGACAAGCTTGGCTTCAAGTTAGATCAGTGAACTGTCTTGGCACCATTCTCCTCTGAAGCTAGTAAACTCTTCAAACAGAGCCACTCTTTTTTCAAAGGTGATTAGGGCTTATGCAGTGCTGATGATCATTTCTGCTCCCTTATTTTAAAAGAAGTTTGCTCATTTTGACATAAATGTCCTTGTGTGAAACCTTCCTGCTGTTCAGTTTTGTTCTGCCATTGTACAAGGTGGTGAGTATGTGGTGGCTCTCAGAACATAAATCAGTGAGGTCTTTGAAACATAAAGTATTCATTCCCTGTGGGGGCCATGTCTATAGTTTGGGCAGTCTATATGAATTTATTTGGTTTAGGCTTAGACCATTTCATAAAATCTGCAGCCACTAAAATGAGACTATGGTGAATGCACCAGATTTTAAACTCTTAACATGTAGGGTAAAATCTCTGATATCTACCACTACATCTCTACTTTGGCTTTGTTATTTATATTCAGTGAGAATTAATGAAAATTATATTATTTTACTTCAGAGTTTGCTTGCTGTAAAACTATTGACAAGTATATAAGCCTACACTTTATGCAGTTGAGGAATTGATAAGTAAGTAAATAACTATCTGAGCTGATGGGGGTTTTATTTCTACTTTTTTCATTGATTTTATTCAGATGTAAACATCTTGGGCCTTTAATGCGATTTAGTTCATGAGATAGCCTGAGGATGACAAAGGACTTTTTTACGGTCTATGGATTCCCACATTGACCTCCCTGCTCTTCTTCACAGATCATTGGGCCACTGGAGGATAGTGAACTCTTTAATCAAGATGATTTCCACCTCCTAGAAAATATCATCTTAAAAACTTCAGGACAGAAAATCAAATCTCATATTCAGCAGCTTCGAGTAGAAGAAGATGTGTAAGTTTTGCACAGAAGTCAATTTGTTCAAGTCGTAGGGCTATATTAATTGAGCTTTCTTCGTGCTGCCCATTCCAAGATGTTTTATTTCCAGCTTTAAATATAGTAGTGCTCTTCAGTGCAGGTGTTTATTTATGCTTCTTTTGAAACAAATTATTTTGTAGCCAGCTATTTAAAGAACTGAATTAATTCTCTCCATTTTTATTTTTTGAAACTTGATTGTGGAAAATTTCAAACATATGCAAAAGTAGAGGGGTTAGTTTATTGATTACCTTGAAATACTAATGTGAAGAAATACTTCCCTTATTATGTTTTTAATTACCTTTCAGTTTTATTTTGTTCAGGAAGGGGCAGGTTAAGCACTTCTTTTCCTGTATTTACTAGTATTAAACCATCATACCTTTTCCACAGAAGCTGAACTATTTTACTTCTCACCAGTAATGCATAAGGGTTCCAGTTTTTCCACATCCTCATCAACACTTGTTATTTTTTTATTTTTTTTTTTTGGTTTTGTTTTGTTTTTAAATAATAACCATTCTCATGGGTATGAAGTATCTTTGTAGTTTGGTTAGTGATGTTGAACATCTTTTCATGTGTTTATTGACCATTTGTACATCTTTGAAAAAATATCCCCAAGTCCTTTGCTTAGTTTTAATTGTTTATTTTCTTGTTGTTAAGTTGCCGGAATTCTTTATTTGTTCTGGATAGCAATCTCTCACACGTATGACATGCAGATATTTTCTCCCACTCTTTGGGTTGCCTTTTCACTCTCTTGATAGTGTCCTTTGATGCATAGTGGAGGATATAAAATTTAATTTAAAAGTTTTTCTGTTTTTTTTTCCTTCATTTTTTTCATATATTATCATGCTGCAGATTCAAGATGCATGTCTTAGTGAAGTATTGATTTCAGTAGCTGCCAAAGTAGTCCCTTTGTTAAGTCTTGTGTGATATGGGAAGGAATCTTTTTTTCTTACAGACTAGAGGTTCTTACAGTGGCTCTTGATCGATGCCCATTGTTCCGGCGTATGAACCACTTTCATAGGCCAGGAGGTACCCCATGACTTGAAGCCACCACGTCATAGCCATAGGCTTGACGTGCTATTCTTTTGGATCACTCCTTTCTCTGTGGAGGTTTTGGGGTGAGGGATAGCCCCTTGGACTCTTTATGGGCTAGTATATAATTGTCAGACTATGCCTGGAAGACTTGGCTTTTATCAATCAGAGATGGCTCTGGACCTGTCCTGGGTGAATTTAGAGAGATAAAGTATTCATAGGGCTGCCAAAAGATTGATTCTAAAACTATTAAGGTTCTCAGTTACCTTGCATGCCCAGGGTTACTGCCATAGCTGTTCCACCTTGGAGTGCACCCCGCTCCCCCATCATAGCCACAGCTTTCTTTCACAACTCTGACTTGCAGCCATGAGGCTCTCCTTATCTTTCTACAGCTCAGCTGTGGGCTTTTTGATCATGGTGCTTCATGAGCCTTTATGAAGTTTCTCGTCGGCCTGCTTAGCCCAATTCACAGAACCAAGTGTCACTTGACATGTTTTGTGACATTGTTGACATATCACAGGAAACAAATGGCCTGTATTCAGAGTTAGTATTGAGAAATACCAGAAGAGGTAATTTGATATAGTTGTTTGGTTCAGTGAGAAGATGTGTAGCTTGATTCCAGTTCAGATATCTTCACAAGTGCTCTTTTGGAATTTAGTTCTTGTTTCAGCAGATTAGAGCTTTTTTTTTTTTCAATCTCATGATTTAGTTCAAGATCTTCCTTGGTTAGAAATCAACTTTAGAAGGGGTCGAGAGAGTGGAAACACTTCTCTCAGTTGTTCACCACAGTGTTTATTATAATAGTGATATAGGAAACAACCTCGGTGTTCAAGAGCTAGCTGACATAATAGATTATGGTGCATCCATAAATATGATATTATACAGTCACTGAAAATATTGATGTACCCTTGTGTTTCTTAACTAACAAAAAGATGGTTATAATATATTGTTAAATGAAGAAACCGGTTACCAGATAGAATAATTCCACTTTTGTATATATATTTATTTAAAAATATAGAAGGATTACGAACCAAAATGTTTCAGTGCTTATTTCTTGATAATAGTATTGTTTATATCTCAGTTTTCTCTTTATATTCTTTCCCGAAATTTTTTCTAGTGAATTATTACTCTAATAATGATAAAAAGTAATAAAGTCATTAAGAAGAGGGTGAGAGAGAGTGTAAATAACTTAACTGACAGTCTCTTATGGGCCAGGCCTTGAGCTAGGCGCTTTATGTGTTTAGCCAGTGCAATATTTACAAGAGCCATCCAAAGTAGGCATTGTCTCCATTTCACATGTGGAAAAATTAGTACCTTCCCCAAAGTTATAAAACTAATTACTCACAAAGTCAGTACTTTTTCTCATGTCTGTTGGTACAAAATTTATACTTTCTTCAAACTATCTCGTTGGTGTTCAGTACTTTGGTTGATTATATTATGTTTGGCAAGAACTGGAAAAACCTTCAGTTTAAGGGGTGCTGAACTGTTGCCAACCACTCTTTCAGGGCAAGTGACTTGGTAATGAAGGTGGATGCCCTCCTGTCAGCTCAACCAAAAGGAGATGCAAGAATCGAATATCAGTTTTTTGAAGACAGATACAGGTATAGAAATAATGTTGAATTTGTACATATTCAAAAATAGTAAACTTTTTTTTTTAATGTAGAGGTTGAATGTATTATTTTCAAACTGTTTCTTGTTTTCTTGCATGGCTATTGCTTCACTATATAAAAATAGCACCAGCAAATGCAGTATATTTACAAAATTAAGATAGTATTGTTCATCATCTGACAGTGCAATTAACAAAAACTTTCCTCCACTGACAGTTATCTTCAATGGGAAGATGATTTTGACCCAAATTTGGAGACAGATATAAGCAAGTTACAATATTATATAAGGCTTAAGGTAGCAATGTTATCCTTGAATTATATAATTTTATAACCAGGTTTTACCATTGATAATTTCAGGAATTCTGAATATTATAACTGTAGCTTAGCCTAAAAAATCACAGGGTGTTCAGGAAAAGATGCATATTGTATTTATCTGCAATCATTAGAGCGTTAAGGGACGTTTTCTTCCAGTAGCATTGTTTTAGATATTTTTTCCATTGATACTACTAAAAGTTGCTATTTTAAATCTTCTGTCCACCACTAATTTAAGACAACTGTCCTAGATTAAGTTGTTTCATAGTACTTTATTTGGGGGAGGTTCCATTTTCACTCTTCAATAGATTTTATGTATTTCTCATATGCTCCATCATTCATTAGTTCATGTAGTTCTGAGGGATTACTTAGGTCATCTTGATCACCCAGCCATCTTCATAACAAGAGTTGTTGACGAGTTCTGGATTTTTGCAAGAGCGTCATTAATTTCAGTTACTTCTCCTGATGGAAGAGCATAGAGTTCATTCGCAGCTTTCACACCTTCCAAAGCACCAAACTCATCTTGTTTGTTCAATTTTTACCCATCTTCAGGCAGACTATAGTAAACAATATCTCCCAAAGCTTCCAGTGCAAAATTACTGATTCTCACTGTTCCGAGGAACAGGTAGGGATAACCAACTGGTTCTCAGGATGTAAATTCACAGAGGAACAGGTAGGGATAACAACCATTTTTTGTTGTTATCCCTACCTGTTCTTCTGTGAATTTACATCCTGAGAACCAGTTGGGGCCGTTGTGCAGCAACCTGCAGGCCCTCAGCCTCCAAAGCCCAGGTAGGCACTGAAGTGGCATGCACCTTGCACCTGCACCCCACATGCTCCACACTGCTTGCAGTGCCATCTTGAATATTAAACTCTTGAGGTTGCCTTTACCTCAGATCCTTTATTTTTTCTTATAAAGTGTGTAAGTTCTCATATGAATGGAAAATTCAGTGTGCAGTTTTCATATACATATTAAGATGTAAAATTCATATACAGATCTCAGTTATATAAAATTTGATATTTATTTGTAAATACATGTGAAGTAGTTTTGAATGTACTCTTTTAGAAAACAGAAAGCATTTAATGAAGTTGATCAGTTGTAATTTTTTGATACTCAAGACTAAGCACAGTTTGTTAGAGCACTTGTTTTGTCATCTTTTATTGAAAACTGTCTTCAATAAAATAAAAATAAGTTTAGCATTATGAGGAAGTCCTTGCCTTTTGTTTTTCAGTTTTTTATTTTGAAAAGTTTCAAGCCTAGAGAATATGTTTAACCTAGATTCACCAGTTCTTAACAAATGCTACTTTTACGTCATCTGTGTGTATGTATGTATGTGTTTATAGTACATATAATGTATATAGTACATATAATTACTTAGTACATATGATATACATGCACACACATATTTTCTGAACTATATTGAAACTACATTGCAGACATTATTACACATCGTATCTAAATTCTTCAGTATATTATCTCCTGAGTACTAGGAGTTTTCTCCACAGTACTTATTAGCATACCTCAGCAATTTAACTTTGATACAGTAATATTAAATACTACATAGTCCATATGCGAATTTCCTCAATGCCCTAGTAATGACCTTTTACAACTCTTTTGTTATTTTATTTTGGTCTAGATCACAAATTGTGGTTAGTCGTTATATCTCTTTAGTCTCCTTTAATGTAGACAGTCCCTGATTTCTTTTCTTTCTTTTCTTTCTTTTCCTTCTTCCTTTCTTGTCTTTCATGACATTTACTTTTTTTAGCGCAGGCCAGTTGTCTTATGGAATGTTTCACAGTTTGAGTTGTTTCCTCGTGATTAGATATAATATTAACTTGTCTCTAGGAGGAACCCTGCAGTTGGCATATGTAGCCCTTGCCTTACCTGGCAGGTATACATCCGTATCGTGCCTTAGGCTCACCAGGGAAGCTTGAGATAGAAGCCTGTATTGTGCTCCTCTGTGATTCTGATTTAATTAGTCTGCAGTAGGTTGGACTTTGGTTTAGTTGATCTATATTTTCTCACACCAATCCTTGTGGAGATCAAATTTGAATAGACTGACAATTCCAGGCTAGAATGGAACCTCTCTCTTTTCTCACTGACTGTGTCTCCTAATTTCTTATGTTGCCAGTGAGTGAGAATTCTGTGGCTCCTTGCTAATAACCCTAATTGGATTTTGCCAATTAGTGCTCATCTTTTCATTGCTCTATATACTTTCAGGAAGTAACTCATTGTATAGTTACTGTTGCCGGAAACATTTTCCTAACTGATCTGATATCGTGTTCACTTTTCATAGCCAAGATAGTGAATCCTGAGCAAGAACACTTTCCTTTCTAGAGCATCATTTTCTCTGTGAGTCTTATTATTATAATTGAAATACCCTAATTACACATTCTACTATGGTACAAATTATAATTAGAGAAATTCGTATTGGGGTTGTGTTAGTTGAGTGTTTCATTTAAATCAGAAGTTTCTTATTTTTGCAACAAAAAAGTCTGAATTATTGGCTATGTGTACCCTTGTCCTAAAAGTGTGGTCCCTGGAATAATAGTGGGGTATTGTCTGGGAGATTGTTGGAAATGCCATCTCTGGCTCCAACCCAGACTTCTCAAATCAGCATCTCCATGGTAATGAGGTCCCCTGGGTGGTTCTTGTCTACAAACACTGTATTTTTTTTTTCACATTTGCTCTACTCATCTCACAAAAATGTGTATGAGCCCCAAATTTTATTCCTTTGTCTGTCTCTTTTGGCCTTACTCTGGTCTTTCTCTGACCAATGCAGTGGGTATATTTAAACACATTGTTAGTTTATATTGTTCTCCGTTTCTTCACCAATATTTCTCTTTTCTGTTTTTGTCTTGCCCTCTTTTTTTGTCATAGATGTTGGGGTTGGTTAAAAGACCTCACAGAGTCAGTTTCTGGGTATACCTGTTACAGATCACCTAGACCACTGGCTTAGAACATGAATGTGTCAAACAAAATGCTCCCCCAAAGTGCCAGGGTCTCTTGGCGAGCCTGACTCAGCTATCCTCTAGAGGACTGTTTGGGGACTCCATTTCTTGTTCCCTTTGTGATACTCTGTATGATACTATTCTCTAATGAGCTTTTCCTTCTAGAATTTTAGAGTCACACAGAGATCCAAATTATCCGAGGGCAGTAGCTCTCTTGTTTTCACTTAGAGAGTTTGTTAAAATGCAGATTGCTGGGCCTATCCCCCAAGTTTCTGATTCAGTGGTTTGGGTTGGGGACTGACAATTTGTTTTGACAGATTTCCAGGTGAGGCTGATGCTGCTGGTCTGAAGTCACACTTTAAGAACAGATCTATCAGAGTAAAAAATTTTGCTGTATTGCAATAATTATTGGTAACTGGAATGTTAACAATTCCAGTTACCAATAATTATTGCAATACAGCAAATCTGAGAGCGGCTGCTGCAGTGCAGTCATAAAGTTATCCTGCCGGTTATTTCCAAAGCAATTAAGATTTGAAATAACCTTTACCACCATTTAAACTATAGTTACCCAATTTTGTTTAGTTACATTCTGTTTTGTACTTTTGTTTTCGCCCCACTGGGGATGAAATTTTCTTGCATAAAAGTAGTGGTTATCATCAAAACTATGTTAAAGTGTTGTTCAGAAGAAAGATAAACATTGATATAAGCAATTAATGTTTTTGGAAATTAAATGTATTTTAAATCCTTTAAAGTGTATTCCTTTTAAAAATATATCAGAGGCTCTTGCTCCTCTTGAGTCACCTAAGTCAGTGTGTCTTTAAAAGGAGGCTCTGCAGCTGGAAACGACATATGAGAAAATGCACGCTCTCCCCAGAAATACTGGAAGTACAAGCTCAAACCTAACCAGCTGTTGTGTTTCATTTGTTGATAACAGACAAAATAGGTGTAACTTAATACTGACAAAATGTGGTAAAGTTCATTTCTTGGCCTTGTAAATTTGTTCAGTTCTTCTGGAAACGTGGTTGACAGTATGTATAGCCACAAAAGATATTTGTATCCCGTGACTCAGTAATCTCATATCTAGGACTTCATTGACTCTAAAGAAATTTCCAAGGATGAAAAAAGCTGTATATACAAAGTTATTTTACTGGTTGAAAGCCATCTAAATGTCCAGCAATAAGTAAACTATGACAGATTTACTTGGTAAAATAGATAATTACTTCTTATTCAGGATATTTGAGGTGTAACAACATGGAAAATCTTTAGGATAAACTGGTGGGGGAAGGAGGGAAATTGAATATTCTGTAGGTACAGCTGGTCTTTATACAGACATTTAAGGAGTACATAGTATATGCCACAAAGTGGTTCAATTGGATGATGAGATGTTATGATTATTAATTATCTTTTTCTCTCTTTTGTAAGTTTTCTGTAATGTTCTTAAATTCCTTTTATTATGTTAAAAAATCATTTTAATTTTTTCTCTCATACCCTTCTTGCCAAGAAATAAAAATTTGTATAATATTCTATAATTGTCAAAAACAAACACCAGAAGTTTTTAGCAGTTTTTGGCTAAATACAATTTCAGGTTGGTTCTCTTAATATACATCTTTCAGTCCATTTCCAATGAATCTGAGTCATTAGAGGGTTTTGTCAACTCTGAGGTAGACATAATCACATAGTTGACTATAATGTAGCCATATTGTTCTAGACCTAAAGTTTTTCTTTTTGAAATGCTAAGAGGGCTGATAGGTCATGCTAGACACCCTACCCTTGCAAAAAAATTAACTTTGTTTCCTGTTTTCCTCCAGTTAATGTTTTATCTTTTGATCTCTGTAGTGCAATTAAACTGAGGCCAAAAGAAGGGGAGCCGTACTTTGATGTCGTGGCTGTCATTGACCCCGTCACTAGAGAATCACAGAGACTTGCTCCATTGCTCTTGGTAGGGACAGCTGCAGAGGCAGTTATCATTTCTATCTGAACTGGTCACATGCCTTGTGATTCTCTGAGAGCATCATTGTTTCCTTAGTTGTCTTCAAAGGGCACTGGAAAATGCTACAGGGCATCTTGGGCGAGCAAATGTCTTCATTAAAGATTGGTAGTGACTCTGAAAATAGCTTCATAACCTTAGTTGGTACAGCTTTGGTTGGGTAGTTCATGTAATTAAGGAAAAAAATTATCTTTATTTAGAGGAAAATGTCTGAATAAAATTGATTTATACCATATTTTAATTTATAATGGTAGAGTTAAAAAGTTAAAAGAATTTTGCTTTATCATTTTCCTCTTTCATAACTAGCATTTCTTTGGTAATATGTCTTTTAGATATGTATAATATTTTTCAATCTTAAAGTTAAAAGAGCTCTGCCTAAAACACAGACGCCACAACTTTTTTTTTCAGTTGTATTTTTTTAAGGACAAAGTTTTAATGTATTATAATCAACTGACCTTTTTGTGGATATTTTTATATATTTTTTTCATATTATAGTATATGTAAGCTGCACTGATGAATCTTTAAAATTTTCCTTGTATAGACAGCTATTCATTATCTGTTGCTTCACACATGTGGGGAGCAATGATTTGCATAGCTTACTTTCCATGTTTTTGGCCAAATGATGTGTATTTATGATTTAGATTGTTCATTAGAGTTGTGATTTCTAGAAATTTCTCCAGTGCAGACTTTATGGCAGTTATTATCTCTGTATGTTTTTTGAGATAGTAGGAAATGTTCTCTCTCTCAACTCAGTATCAAGTAATAAATTTCTGAAGAGAAAATGTAAATATTTTGTCTCAAATATCATTTTCTGTATAGGAAAAATTTTTATATTTTGTCCTCTGGTTTGCTCTTTTAGGTTTTAACTCAGCTGATCAACATGAATCTAAGAGTATTTATGAATTGCCAATCTAAACTTTCAGACATGCCTTTAAAAAGGTAAAAAATGTGGGGAAAGCGGGGAGGTCGATGGGGTAAAAGGGGTCAAATATGTGGTGACAGAAAGAAATCTAACTATGAGCGGTGAACGTACAATGCAGTATATATATGACTTACTGTTAAATTATACACTTGAAACTCACTGGATTTCATTAACCAATGTCACCATTTAAAAAAAAAAAGGTAAAACAAGTTGAAGAAATAAGCAGTTGAAAAAGCAGTATTAAATCAGAAAGCTGATATTTAATGTTAAGGATCAAATGAATTTGAAAAGATTATTTACTGAATGTTTAGTTTTGCAAAATTTCTGCTCTAATCAGAAGTTCTAATAACCTAACATGGGCATGGGAGTATTTAGGTAGCATTGACTCAAGATCCTTGCTTTTCTTTCTTTTGGGGGTGTCAGAATTATATAGTTCTCTAATTTTAGAACATTTGGGTCAGTGTAGCTATTAAATTTACCTAGTTTGTTAAAATATGCTGTGGTGAGGAAAGGCACTTGTCTGTACTTTTTCATCTTAGAAGAAGAAGAGTTATTTCAAGTTGCAGCATGTATGCCGGAGGGAGCTTGCTGAGGGTTATTCCCATGTACCTTGAAAAGGAGGGCAGCCTTAGCGGAATACCTTCTGAGGTTCGGAATGGTCATTTATGAAAAACATTACATAAAAAGCAGCTAATCGCAGCAGCATAGCACATGTTGGGGCTATGGGAAATTCCTAATTTATAAATGTGCTGTGTTCTATAGGTTAGATTCTAAATGAATTGAAACAGTGTTTAAAAGTGACAAAAAGGTTCATTCCCAGCTTCCACCAGTTTCCCTGTACAGGAGAAATGTGAGTTTTTCTCACTGAAGGGAGGTGAGCTCTCAGGAAATGCTTGCAACCCCAACAGCCGCCACATGCAACAGTGCAGGAAGGAATGACCTCCTTCTCAGTCCTATCCCTCTTGCTCTTCTCTTGCATCTGTAACAATTACAGGAGGTTTAATTAAGTCGAGACATGGTTTTGGAAACACTTCCCAATTTGAAAGGATACTCTTCCAAATCTTGTTTGTTGTGAGCCGGTTTTTTACCTGTATGAATACCTGTAATCTCGACTACGGTTGTATTTTTAAAAACTAACATTTTTTTTTTTTTAATTTCAGCTTTTACCGTTATGTCTTAGAACCAGAGATTTCTTTCACTTCAGACAATAGCTTTGCTAAGGGTCCAATAGCAAAATTTTTGGATATGCCACAATCTCCTCTGTTCACTCTGAATTTGAACACACCTGAGAGTTGGATGATAGAGTCTGTCAGAACACCATATGATCTGGATAATATTTATTTAGAAGAGGTAAGAATATCATTGCTTCCAAGTGTCTAATCATGTGTAAAACCTATTTAAGATGTAGTAGTGATGTTAGTCTCCGACCGAACAGACTGGATCCCAGTGTAGACAGGCCTTTGTGACATCAATGTTCAGGCACAATTGTATTTTTAAAAAATAATTGCTTCATTGAGATCTAATTCACATACCACAAAAGTTACCCATTTAAAATATACAGTTCAGTAGTTTTAATATATTATGTAGCCGTCATCACTATCTCATTTTAGAATATTTCCATCACCCCAAAAGAAACTCCATACCCATTAGCAGTCACTCCCCATTCCTTCTGGCCACCACTAATATACTTTCTGTGTCTATGGATTTGTCTTTTCTGACGTTTTATCTAAATATAATCGTGTATTTTTATGACTGCCGTCTTTCACTTAATTATTTTCAAGATTCATTCATGTTGTAGCATATATTAGTACTTAATTCTATTTTATTGCCAGCTCATACTCTGTTGTATAGCTATACCATATTTAATTTATCCATTCATTAATAGACATTTGAGTTATTTCTACTTTTGGCTGTTAATGAATATTGCTACTGTGAGCATTCATTTACAGATTTTTGTAGATGTGCTTTTATTTCTCTTGGGTATTATATATACTTAGGAGCAGAATTCCTAGATCATATGGTAATTCTATGTTTGACCCTTTAAGGGATTGCCGAGCTATTTTCCAAGGTAACTACCGTTTTCTGTTTGCTCTAATGACTAATGACATTAAGCATTTCTTCATGCGTTTATTGGCCATCTGTATACTGTCTTTGGAGAAATGTCTAGTCAAATCTTTTGCCTATTTTTAAAATTTGTTTTTCTTTTCATTAAATTTTAAGAGTTCTTTATATATTCTGGATACAAGTCCCTTATCAAATATATTATTTGCAAGTAATTTCCTTCAAAGATTGTCTTTTCACTTTCTGGATAATGTCCTTTAAAGCACAAACATTTCAAATCTGATGAATTCTAATTTACCTGTTTTGTTTGTTTGTTTGTTTTGCATGTGCTTTCGGGGTTCTACTTAAGAAACCATTATTTAATTTCAAGTCCCAAAGATATGCTCCTGTGTTTTCTTCTAAGACTTTCAAAGTTTTAAACTCTTATATTTAGGTCTTTGTTTTGTTTTGAGTTAATTTTTGTATATGACATGAAGTAGGGGTCCAGCTTTATTCTTTGAGTGGATATCCAGTTGTCCCACCCAGCACCATTTTTTGAAAAGACTGTTCTTTCCCCATTGAATGGTCTCAGCACCTTTGGTGAAGATCGATCAACCCTAAATGTGAAGGTTTCATTCTAAACTGTCAGTTCTATTTCATTGATCTGTGTTCCTATCCTTAGGCCAGTGCCACACTGTCTTCTTTTTTGTAGCTTTGTAGTGAGTTTTGAAATTTGTATGTGTGAGTTTTCTAAGTTTGTTTTTCTTTTTAAAGATTGTTTTGGCTGTTCTGGGTTCTTTGCATTTTGGAATCAGCTTGTTAATATCTGCAGAAAAGGCTGCTGGGATTTGATGGCGATTGCATTAAATCCCTAGATCAATTTGGAGAGCTGCCATCTTAATAGTGTTCTGACCCATGAATATGCAATGTTTTTCCATTTATTTAGATCTTTAATTTCATTCAGCAGTGATTTGTAGTTCTTAGTGTACAAGCCTGTATAAGAGCATTTTGTCTGCAAATAGAGGGAGTTTTATTTCGTTCTTTCCAAACTAGATATCTTTTATTTTATTTTCTTACCTAATTGGGAAATTTAAAAGTTACTAATTCAGTCTTTTGCTACAGGTCTATTTAGATTTTCTGTTTCATCTTAAATCAGTTTCTGGAGTTTTTGTATCTTAGGAATTTTTCCTTTCTATCTAAATTATCTCATTTGTTGGCAAACATTTATTTACAGCACTTTTTAATGGTCTTTTTAATTTAAGTTTATTAGTGATGTCTTCTTTTTCCTTGCTGATTTCAGTAAGTTGGCTCTTTTCTCTTTTTTTTCCTTGTCAGTCTACCTAAAAGTTTGTCAATTGGTTACTATTTTTGAAAAACCATCTTTTGACTTTATTGATTTTTTTCTTTATTTTTTTTCTCTATTTCATTTATTTACATATAACTGTATTTTGAGTCATTAAGGTAAATGGTCTTTTTCCCCTAATCTATTTGCAAAGATAGAGAGCTCACAAGTATAATTTCATTGACGTCTCTTCATCGCTCTCACTCTCTATACCTAGCTCAGAGTGTATTAGCAAAAGAATGAAAAGACATGGCCTTCACTTCAAGGAGCTTAAAGCTTCTCAGAGCTTCCTTCTTTTTACAGACATTTGTCTCTGTGTCTACCTTAAATGTCTCCTGCTACAGTTGAAGCCTGTTCTGTCTTTTTGGCAACTGAGAAACCAGGAACTTAAAAATAGTTACCAAAGGATCTCTCAGCCTTCTTTTCATTAGGTTAAATAACTCTAAGTTCTTTAAGAAGATTCCCGTAGGTACTAAGTTAGGAGGGAGTGTGTGCATATACAAAGTTGCCTATTCCCCACCCTAATCCTATCCACCATATTTTTAAGGAAATACAGTCTTTGCCCTTGAAGAACTAACTTTTGTTGAAGAGGTTATGAAATGGCCACAACAAGCAGTAAAGAACAGTGCAAGAGAGTACAGAATCAGATACAAAGCAGTGTTTCTTCTATATCTTCAGAGCTTTTGGCTGCTCTTTTTTAGGCTTCCTCCAGTTTTTCTGCATTCCACTGCATATACAGAGCCCAAAACTTGGTAAGCAGATGGAGGGTACCTCTTAGGTCTTATTATACTTTTGGAAGCTAGCATTGCAGTAACATATTAAGCTCCAAGTAGTGTATTATTAGCATTAGCTAGAGTTACAAAGCCAAGTCGGAACTAGCCTGGGATAGAAATTCATTAATTAGCTAAATACAAGCTCCCCCAAGACATTGCAGTTATATCATATTTGCTGCAAGGAATTGGTAATAATTTAGGCAGCTGGTGTAGAGCATGAATGGTTTTATGCCATTATGAAGGCAGTAAGTACATTTTGGACATTTGCACCTAGAACAGCAGTGTTTTCAGCTATGTTCTAAAGGCCAAGATGAATTTGCATTTATCTCTGATGTTTCTTGGATCTTTCTCTTTGTCTCTCTGTTATCTCATGGAAATTAATCCTTGTAGGATTGTCTTTTCTATCTTCTTCTTTGTTTAGCTTTTTAGCTTTAGTCATTCTTTTGGCGGTTTTTTTTTTTTTTAATACTTTTCCTGATACTACCTTCTTAGAGTCTTCTCATCTGTACTTTTGGAATAACCTCCATATTGTTTTTTCTGTGTCCTTTTTTCCTGACTCTCTTTTCAACCCATCTGAATTTTTAAAATTGTATACATTTGTTAACCACCAGCACAATCAAGATGTAGAGCACTTTCATCACCCGCAAAGTTCTCTTTGCCCCTTTGCAAGCGTTGTCCTCCCACTTGTGACCCCAGGCAACTGCTGATTTTTTTTTTTTTTTTTTTGTCACTATAGTTTTGCTTTTTTTGAATTTCTTATAAACATGGTTATATGGTATGTAGCCCTTTATGTCTGGCTTCATTCACTTTGCATAATCCATATTGTTGTATGTAGTGTGTTTCTTTTTATTGCTGAGTGGTCCTCAAGTCATTTAATTGTGATATTGCAGGTGGACAGTATAGTGGCTGCTGAATATGAGTTGGAGTACCTCTTACTAGAAGGTCACTGCTATGACATTACCACAGGTCAGCCCCCACGAGGACTGCAGTTTACATTAGGAACTTCAGCCAACCCAGTCATCGTGGATACCATTGTTATGGCCAATCTGGTAAATAATCAATACATCAGATGATGATACTGAGTCATTTTAATTTGGGCACTACAATTTTTGATGGAGCACTTAGCATTCTGAACATGAGTAAGATTAAAATTCATGATTGACTGAATTTGGTCAGTATAAAAAGTTTAACTTATAGATTGTAATTACATGTCACCTTAAAAAAAGAGTTAGAATTTTCTGCTCTGAACCAAAGTGGCCCATGAAAATGCATTGCTTATGAGCTGACAGTTGTAGTTTTGTACCTTACTCATACATCACACATTGATTCTTCAGTGAAGTACAGCTTAAAGGGCCGGCTTCTTGGCTTGACTGGCCTGTATTTTGTTATTGTTTCTAATGTGTAGATTTTTTTTAAGACTTGCACTAAATTGTTAACTATCTTATTTAAAATATAGGTGACTGATATGTCAGAAAAAGAAATAACTATCCCTCTAAAACACATTTTATGTTTCAAAGAGAACTAAAATTTGTCTTTTCTTCTTGTCCTAGGGTTACTTTCAGTTAAAGGCCAACCCAGGAGCTTGGATTCTCAGACTAAGGAAGGGACGTTCTGAAGATATTTATAGGATCTACAGGTAAGATTAAGTGATGCATTTTTTTTTTTTCAGATCATTTTGCTCTAAAAATCAGCTCAAATTGAATACTACACTGGCAGTTAGCAAGGGAATAAGAATTTAATTTGTAATTGTATGTGAAATGAAATAATGCTTTTCCAGGAAATTAAATGAAACATGGAAGCATTGTCAGGGTATAATTAGACAATAAGCAATAAATGAAAAGTTTCACTTTTCATTCATTCCTTTCTGCTACCAGTATCACAGAATCAAATCATCTGTCACTTGATGAAAACCATAGGCAGATGAGAAATTGAGTCATTTCAAGAAAGGAGAAAGGAATTGAAGAATGGTCCGACTTTTCTACCCAGACAGTATATTTCTCAACCCTGAGTGAGTTGCAGGCTCACAGTACACATGCTTCAGCCATGAAACCTTGGTGCTCACACTGGCCCTTCCTGGCCATAGTGGGATGGAAGCATTCCCAAAGCACTTCATCAGAAGCCGGGCTTTTGGTTTAAGGTTTGCTTTGAATGACTATAAGTTTAAAAACTATATACTGCCTTTTAAAAAGGTGTGGTCTAAATTCTGCTTAACACTGTTTAAATTAGTTTTAAGCTATGTGAAAAGACTTCGTGTCAATTTATTTAGGGAATTATTTCCATTAGAGTTTGTTTAAACACCTTCTTATTATATTCTCATATTAGCTCCCATAGGGTCTTACCTGACATGTGAAAGAAGTGTGAATTCTTGCATATTTCTTACCCAGGAAATAGAAGACTCTTGTATTATAACAGTATCTGCATTGCAAATAGTAGATTTGCCTCCAAATGATGTTTTTCTCAAAGAGGGTTTTATAGAGTTTTAATCTGTCATAAGTTTATCTGTCGCCCTCTAAACCTTGTTGCTTCTATGTGCCCTTTCCCTGGCCATTCTTCCCTGTCCCTGGTGGTCTGGTATTCCCCTCTCCTGTGCTTCCCGTTGGATGTTCCTAGCCTTTGGAGTGTCTCTTGCTCCCCCATCAGAATCTTACCTTTGCCTGAGAACTGCTCTCTGTGAAATGACATTGAATCCAGTGAATTCATATTTTATCATGGCTTTCTGCAATTAACACTGTGTTAATTAGTGGCTGGAAATTTTAGGCCTTATAGTTGATTAGTAGGGAAATATTTTTCCTCCTCTGCCCCATCTGCCTGCAGATAAAGCTTGTTATAGCTCTTCTTCCAGAGTATAGATACTAGATTGAGTTCAGTGCCTAGACTTGGCTGATGGAGTGCCTCCAGGCAGAAGGATACCTTTATGAAACTCTGAAGTAGGGCCACATGCATTGCTGCTTGCCATTAAAGAACAGAAGGGATGTGTTTCCAGAGATTATGCAGAGTAGCCCATGTCTCGGGCACTCTTTTATTGAAGGTGCTCGGCTTGGCTCAGACCTCGTAAATACAGATGGCAGATAAGTGCTCGCCAGCACTAGGAACCTCTCACTTGATGGAAGGCAATTTAAGGGAGACACGAAGGAAGTCTGGGCTGTGACCGATTGGAATGCTCAATGTTTAAAGGGTAGAGATTTTGACAAGTGCTTCTGTATAGCTCGAAGGGGCTTCCTACAGGTTGTGATAAAATAATTTGTTCTGAAAAACTTCTTTATGATAAAATGATAGAAAAATGTGGTGGATTGATGTCAGATCATTTATTGCATTTTGAGAATTATAATTTGTAATATCCATATCTCTCCCTTTCTTTTCTCTCTAAGCCATGATGGTACAGATTCTCCACCTGATGCTGATGAAGTTGTTGTTGTACTCAATAACTTCAAGAGCAAAATTATTAAAGTGAAGGTGAGTTTGGTATATGAAGGCAGCCCTCTTTTATAGCTAATAAAAATAGCAGTATTCTGTTACTCGTAGCTGTTATCTAAAAATATGTATCTTGAAACTATGTGAGTTGATGAATGTGTTAACTCAAATAACAATGCTGTTATCATAATTATATTTCACAATATATGTGTATACGAAATTATCGCATTGTATACCTTAAATTTATACAATGTTATTTGTCAATTATTTCTTAGTAAAGCTGGAGTGGAGGGAAGAAACCAGTTCAAGACTTTAATTCACCTTTGGAATTTTTCTATAGGGTTTATAGGAATGCTGCTTTAAATGTGCAATGTCTTTTGTAAATAATGGCTTTCTTCAGCTGAGAGAGTTGGATTCTTAATTATTCATCTTTTGGATAATCTCAATGAGCAATACAAGTCTCTTTTTAGATGAAATGTTTTCATAGATATGTTGCTTCTATAGCCACAATTCACAGTATTATTAATGATTTTATTCTCAGAAAATTGGGGAGAATGCCAATGAAAATTTCAACAATAGTAATAAATGGTAGCCCTATTTAATTTCTTCTCACTTCTAATTCCTATTCTCAGAATTTTAAATTTCTTAGTATCTTAAATTCAAGTAAAAGATATTACAGAGTAAATACAGGCATACCTTGTTTTATTGCACTTCTCTTTATTGTGCTTCACAGACGTTGCATTTTTTACAAATTGAAGCAAGACCCTCTCCATCAGAAAAAAGATTACAACTAGCTTTATTGAGCTACTCGCTTTATTGTGGTGGTCAGGAAATGAACTCACGATATCTTTGACGTATGCCTGTAATCCTTATACACAGTAAAATCTAAAGCAGGTCATATGGTTGAACAGAAAAATGATCCTTGCACTGTAGAAAAATTCAACCTGTCTTTGTACTAGTAAATCCTGAAAAAACGCTTTGACATTAAATGGCTCCTTCCTGACAGAACTCATGTAGGCTACAGTTTTTACCTAGAACTAGTTGTTAGCTTGGTGAATGGTACTTTGTTTTTACTCAAACTATAGTTCTTACACTGTTGTATTTGAGGTTGTTTGCCTATTATTCAAACTCAAAACAGTTATTGTTAATTAAAAGAGGTTACTGTCTTCTCACTTAAGGTTTTGTGTGATATGATGAAGATACATTTGTTGACTACGTCTAGCCTCTGAGTGGGTTGTACCTGCTTGTGAGAGAATTAATTCCTTGTCATTGGCAGTGCTCACAATGTGCATCCAGTGAAAATCAGTTTATTGCCTGTTAAACCCAATAGGAGGAATAAGATCAATCACATGTGATTGCAGGTTCAGAAGAAAGCAGACATGGTGAATGAAGACTTGCTGAGTGATGGAACTAATGAGAACGAATCTGGATTTTGGGACTCCTTCAAATGGTAAATCAGCATTATTTAAAAAGTAATGTTTTTTAAGGAAAGTTAGGATATAAGCACCATCCTTCCCTTCTTCTGAGTATAATAATCCTGTCTTGGGCCTTTCAGATTCTGCTTTGTACAGCCAAAAAATTGCACGTGTATTTAGCATAGTTGAGTATTTTCCACTAACTGACTAAAAGAAGTTAATGCCATCTCAGTGTAAAGCTATTTCTGTCCCTTATTTCTTGACTCTTGTTGGGTTGTGCCTGCCCTTTAGAGGGCTGACTGATAATTGCTCAGTTTACTTTCCATTATATTGAGTGCATTCTGTGGAATAGCCTGTTTTCCATCTATTCCTGAAGCCATGTGGTGCCTTGTAGGAAGTATCCTTTCATATCCTGCGAGATGGTTTTGTCTTGTGCTCTCTCCGTGGGTTTGAGGGGATGCCTCCTTCCTGCTCCCTCTGCACCACCTTCTAGGGAAGAAATAGGGATGGGAAAACACCGTCTCTTTACCTATCCCCTTAAAGGACTGTGTCTCTACCAGCATTTCACGTGTGCTTAGTTTTACCTTTATTATTATAGGGGCTTCACAGGAGGACAGAAGACTGAGGAAGTGAAACAAGATAAGGATGACATAATTAATATTTTCTCTGTTGCATCTGGTCATCTCTATGAAAGATTTCTTCGGTTAGTCACATTGATTATTTCAGTATATATGAATGAATTTCTTACAGTATGCTTAGAGAGTAAATGTTTTATGGGATTCTGCTATCATTCTGTGTATTTGAAGCACTCTGAGAGTTGTGAATAGATTACCATATATAATTGTATTTGTTTTGATCTGGCCAACAGCATGAAGTCAAGCTATATAATAAATGCATCTGTGTGGATATTACAAGGCTATAAATTTTAATATCAGTGTGTGCACATTATAAATAGTGGTATTTAATTGGCCACCAAGTATTGCTTAAACCATAAATTAGGAGGTTACCGTAGAGAATAGAAGTGGAACAGGGCCCTACATCTGCCTTCTAAAGAGTCATAGGATCTAGAGCCAGCGGGGATTTTAGTTCTCACATAAGAACACCTCTGTGTTTTATGGACAGACTGAGACTCAGACGGTGAAGGGACTGTCCTGACATCACACAGCCAGAGCCAAGGAGAGGCCACAGGCTAGGGCTGGATGACTTAGTGGTCACCAGGGGAAGGCCCTCAGGAGCGCATCGTGGTCAGTGATCAGGAAGGTGCCTTTGCCTGAGAGTGACTTTCCTAATGCCAGGGTTCTTGTTACTTTTAATTTTCTACCATAAATCTAGTATAGCAAATAATCAAAATCTCATTTTACTCATGTTTTAGGCCTCCTATTTCCATGAAACAATATCTGACCTAAAATATTAATGTCAGATGTCAGTAACAACTGAATTTAATTAAATTTCTTGACTCAAAATATGTTTTTGTTTGTTTTCAAAGTGGGGAATCCTGAAACTATTTGCCATCCCCTTACCACTCCCTGCTCTTCTCCAGTACAGGCTGTGGGAGACAAGGCAGTTACACAGAGCTGCTGTGGCCTTTACGGATTTTCTTTTCAGAGTGGTGTAATTAGTTAACCACAACCTCATTATTCATTTTTATCATAATTAATATATTAATTCATGAAGCAGTTTATTTAAACATGTAATGTAATTAAATATTTGCCTTTATCAGCGAGATATATTTTTATAGGTGAGAAATACTCTTTCTCAGTGATAACTTTGTAAGAAGGAGTAAGTATAATTATCCATTAGTAATTTTCCATGACTAAGAGTCTGTCTTTGCCTGATTGAGTTCTGCTGCGAAGAACATTTAGTGGTCTTATTTGCTGTGCTTGATTTTGTCGAGATTAAAAAGCATTGGAAGATTATTAATATTTGCTTTTCTTTGACAGCATAATGATGTTATCAGTACTGAAGAATACCAAGACTCCTGTAAAATTCTGGTTCTTGAAGAATTATTTGTCTCCCACGTTTAAGGTTTGTTCCTCGGGGAAAAGGAAAGCATTCTTATTAAGGAGATATGTGCAGTATAATCTACTTTCTACTACTTCTGTGTTATCTGTAAAATTTTTAAAATTTCCTTTTATTAAGTTACCCTGATTCAGTTGCATATTTCTGTCTTGATGACTCTTCCAAATTGGTGTATTTTGGAGGAGCAGTTGTTATAAAACCGAACCCAAAGTTATATCCTGTTTGAAGCTTAGATAACATAGGAGGAGAGTCCATATCTTTTACTTTGATGGAATAACATTCTCTTCCTCTGAGTGTGTATGTCCTAGCTTATTTAGAAAGCACGGTGCTGGTTTCTAGTGAGTAGGATAATTCTATCATGACCAACTACCCAGTGCTCTATAGAAGTAATGCTTCATCTATACAAAACAACACACTTGGAAAGTTTTCTGCTTTATTTATATCAGTTAGTATTTGTTATCCAAACTGATTTGTTTGCATCTTTTTTGTTATTGTTCTGTAGAATTTACTAAATAACTGTTAACTATTCAGTAATAACTCTTCTAGATAAGTAATTCACTCCTGGTTCCCCTGAAGGTACTTATATATTTAGAATCTGTGTTTCTAAACACAGATTTTCTGTGTTCGTCATGTCATTCCCTGGGTTAGACCTAGCTGAGAGAAAGGCTTAAAATCAAGCTCAAAAAATATTGTACTGATCAAGTTTAGACAAATGAACTTAAAGTTCATTTCCCTTAAACACACATGCACAGAGATGTCAATTAGTTATCTAAAAGCCTTCACTTAAAGATTTCTGTCATTTCATGTGGTGCTTAAAAGTCATAAAGGAAGGAGGATTTGACAGAAGTTTATATGTATTCTTTTATGTAGTCACAAATGATTCAGGGTCAGGTTTTTTTTTTTTTATTAGACCATTGGTAAGGTAAATGTGTTTTATTTGTGCCGTAATCATGGTGGTTGACTTATATTATGAAGTCTTTTTTCTTATTCAAAGTAAATGATTGTTTGTTGTTTCCTGTATCTAAAAATAGGAGTTTATACCTTATATGGCAAATGAATACAATTTCCAATATGAGCTTGTTCAGTACAAATGGCCCCGGTGGCTTCATCAACAGACTGAAAAGCAGCGTATCATCTGGGGTTACAAGATTCTCTTCCTGGATGTGCTCTTCCCATTAGTTGTTGACAAGTTCCTGTTCGTGGATGCTGATCAGGTAAGCTCTTAAAGGCCAGGTTTAAAAAGTTTGTATTAAAGTCATTAGGCTTCTTTTTCCTTTTTGAATGATTTTATTTTTCTAATTGGAAAAGTACATGCTTACTTTACATTATTTAGAATATATGGAAAGGTTATCATCCAGATGTGATCACTTCTAAAATTTGCACTTGATGTATCTCCTTTTCATATTTTTTTCTATGCCTCTTTTACGTAGTTGTCATTACATTATGTGTAATTTGTATCTTAATTCATTTTGCATACAAACTAAAAATAGGCATTGTTTCACATATGTCTATACATTAATTCACATAAATTTCCTAACAGCCTTGTGAGCTCTCCATTTTACAGATGAGGAAACTAAGTCACAGAGAAACTAAACAATGTAAATTTGTTTTATTTCTACTCTTTTTGAATACTTAGACTGCTGTATGCCAGGCACTATGCTAAGCGTCTTACGTGTTAGTGAGGGCAGCCAGCTAATCAGTGGAGGAATCCAGGTGCAAACTGAGTCTCCTGCTGGAGCCTCTGCCATTAACCACCGAGCTGCCCTCCCTTATGCTGTCAGTGAGGCACGCTTTATTTTAAGGAAACTGCTACTGCATGGTTGTTGAACAAATGACTTGTGATCTTCTTTTCTCCAGATTGTACGAACAGATCTGAAAGAGTTAAGAGATTTCAATTTAGACGGTGCCCCTTATGGTTATACCCCTTTCTGTGATAGCCGAAGAGAGATGGATGGCTACAGGTTCTGGAAATCAGGGTACTGGGCCAGTCACTTAGCTGGGCGAAAGTATCATATCAGGTACTGAAAAAGGAGTACTCCTAACAGTTTTTTGATTTACTTTTCTTTAAAATTAATTTTGTATATTTAAAACCACGAATAGTTAATATATTAATATGGTTCATAAATAAAAATTATAAAAATTTACAGTGAAAAAAAATCTTCTCAATCCTGGCTCTCTTCCACCTACTTTCCATCTCACAACAGATAACCTCCTCTATTAATTCACTCTGTGTCCTTCTAGGGTTTCTTAATTCTTACATAAACAGCTATGAATTATTTTTTATACACAATATGATGAATTTTTTTATACAAAATATACCATTCTATTTACAGTTTTGTGCCATACTTTTTTTAACTTAATATCTCTAGTAGATCTTGTTATTTATATTAATAGGTACACAGAGACCTTATTCCTTTATACATCTACATATTATTGGAGTATAAATGTTATATTTATTGTCGTTTGCTATGACATACAGTGTTGCAGTGAATAACTAAATACATTGTTTAGCTCCAGGATAAATTCCTAGAAGCATAACTCCTAGGTCAAACTATGTATGCATTTGTTGCTTTTCTAATGAACATTATCTTCTCTGGTCAAATTGTAATTTGGAAGATTTGGAGGGTAGGGGGACCTGTAGGAAGCAGCATATACAGAGATAAATGTTGGGGTATGGTGATTTCAGTTTTATTGGTCCAAAAGAATAATAACACTGTTTGTTTGTTTTCCTGCAACATTTGACATCATCAGGATATCTTTGACTAATGGTTATTTAGCAGTTTCTAAAGCTTTTATTTCCTAATATGCTAAGTTTTGCTAGAAATCATTTGTCAGAGATTATTTCCTTCAGAAGGCAATTAAATAAGAAACAGTGACAAACTGAGCCTGCAGTGGCAGAATATGGGGTTTGTAGGAACTTTCTTAGCTATCTTTGAAGTAGCACATACTGACCCTCTGCTCCACCATAGGGCCTCAGCTTACCTTTTCAGGGAGAAACCAGAATGATTGCCTAGTGATGACCTTTTCCATTGTTCAGTGGAGTTATTTTTTCTGCCATAACCCATGGTTATAACAAATGGATCTTCTTTATCCAGTGCACTGTATGTTGTTGATCTGAAGAAGTTTAGGAAAATAGCTGCTGGTGACAGACTCAGAGGACAGTACCAAGGTTTGAGTCAGGATCCTAACAGCCTTTCAAATCTTGATCAAGTAAGTGGCTATTTTCTTTTGGTTAACACGTTCAGTGATGAGTATACAATATTGTGTCAGAAAATGAAGTATTATTTGCTGCTTAGTTCTCTCTTTCATTGGGACAGTGTTTTGTTTCTTCATTGAAAGGAATTTTGTATGTGTGTATGTGACATTTTTATCTGTCCTCAGGAGAAAACATACTAGTAAAAAATGTCATAGGCCTGATGTTGGCTTGGGAAGAGAGATAGAGAATGCTGCCTCCCTGAACCATTACTATATCTTTTCATTTTGTCCCCAAGCTAATCTGCTAAATTTGTTTCTCTGCCTACTAGGTCACTTTGTTTCTTTTCTTTTAGGAGCTAACTACCTCAGCATTCACAGTATACAGTATAGTATCACAATATCCCTTTTTTTTGTGTCAGAAATTATGATTTTTTTAAGTTTAGCTGAACCACATTTTATTAATACTAAACATTTTTCAGAGGTGAGATTATAGTTTAAATGTTTTAGTTACACATATTTTGTTTTGCTAAAGTCTGCTGTAAACAGTTTTAAACCTTTATTGTGACATATAGCCTAGTACCTATGAAGAAAACTATACAAAACAAAAATATACAAATATATACATATTCATATGCATCAGTGAATGACCACAAAGCAAATGTCCACATACCACCACCCAGTTCAAGGAACATTGCTGTTATCCAGAAGCCACTCTTCTCTAACAAAAGTATCCAGCATCCTGACTTTTGTGGTAATCATCACATTGCTTTTCTGTATAGAATTACTGCTTAAACATGTATTCTTAAAAACTGTAGTTAAGTTTTGCCTGTTTTTTTTTTCTTTCTATCTCAGTGGAATCATAAAAGATGAGGTCTTTCAAGTCTGACTTTTTTCGTTCAGCATTTATGTTTGTAACATTCATCCATTTTGTTGTGTGTAGTGATACTTGTTTTATCTATTCTACATTTGGGTTGTTTTCCATTTCTCTCTTTTGTGGATAATGTAGCTGTGATCATTCATGCACATGTCTTGGTACACATGTACATATATTTCAATTGCGTGTACAACTACCAGTACAATTGCTTGATCATCAGATTTGTGTATCTTTATCTTTACTAAATAATTCCAAACAGTTTTCCAAACTAGTTTTAATTTATACTGCAATTGGCCATATAAGAATTCCTGTTGCTTTATGTTTTGAACAATACTGATTGTCAGTCTGTTAATTTGGTAGGTGTGAGCTGGCATCTCATGTGGCTTTCAATTGGAGAGTTTAATCCATTTACACTTAATGTAATTATTAGAGAGATAGGATTTGCAACCATCATTTCCTATTTTTTTGTCAAGTTCAGGAGGAAAAAATACTTGCTAGGATTTTCTATCTGGGTTGTGTTGAATTTCACTCAGTAATGTAACTTTCTTTGTAGAGATCCTGTACATCTTTGTTAGAGTTACTTTTAAAAACTTTTGTTTTTTATAACTGGTATCTATAATTACAGTTGATATTTGTTCATTGTTGTATTCAGCTACCTTGCCAATCTGTATACACTTTTGGATTTTCTGTATACATAATCATATTATCTACAAGTAATGACAGTTTTACTTTTTCTTTTCCAATCTTACATTTTTTAAGATTTATTTTTCTTGCTTTATTTGCTAAGGCTTCCACATTGTTCTGTAGAAATGTCGATAGTGGACATTCTTGAATCAAAAGGAAAGTTTTCAGCATTTCACCACTAAGTATTATGTTTGCTATAGTTGTTTTGTCAATACTTCTCATTCAGATTAAGGAAATTCCTTTTATTCCTAGTTTGCTACTCTTTTTTTAATCTCTTGTGTTAAATTTTATACATTTTTGACATCTGCTGAGATGTATGATTTTTCTTTTATTCTGTAATATAGTTAATTACATAATATAATTTCTAAAATATAATATCATGATTTATTATCCTTTTTTATATATTCCTGGATTCTTTATGCTAGTATTTGTTTAAGAATTTTGCATTTATGTTTTTGTATGACACTGGCTTATAATATCCCTATCAGGTTTTGGCATCAAGGCTATGTTGGCTTAATGAAATGAGTTAGGTTTTGTTCTTTTTCATTTACCTGTAATTGGTTTGTGTAAGATTGGCCATATTTCTTTCTAAAATGTTTGGTAGAATTCACTAGAGTAACCACATAGAGATTTCTTTGTGTTTCAGTTATGACTCCAATTCCTTTAAGAGGTATGGGACTGCTGACATTCTCTATTCATTTATCACTATTTTTGTTAAGTTGCATCTAAATTTCCTAACATATATTGTCACTAAGTTGTATTATCTTTTCATTTTTTGAGATATAATTTACATACAGTGACACGTTTAAGTACATGTCAGATCTTAAGTGCACTTTTTAATCAGTTTTGAAAAATGTCAAGAGCCAGAATGTTTCCATCACACCACTTATCTTTTTAAGTCTGTAGGATCTGTACTGATTTCTTCTCCCCCAACCTTGTTTTAATTCCTGGCATTGTTTATTTGTGCTTTCTCTTTTTTTCCCCTTGATCAACTCCCCAAGAATTAATCAGTTTTATTAGTCTTTTCAAAGAACCAGCTTTTAATGTTTTTCATTTTGACTATAGTGTTTCTTTTCTATTTCACTAATTTCTGTTCCTTATGGTTTCTTTTACTTTATTTAATTTGTTGATTTTTTTCCTTATTTCTTGAAATAGTTTTTTAGTTCATTATTTTTAGTCTTTTAACTCATGAGTTATTTAGAAGTAATTGCAAATACATGGGGATTTTCCAGTTATATTTTTGTTGTTAATTTCTGGCTTATTTGTTCTGTGATCTGAGAATGTATTCTGTGTGATTTCAGGAATTCAAAGTTTATTTAAACTTGCTTTTTGACCCAGATATGGTTAGTTTTTTTAAACATTTCATCTAGTTTTTTGTCCTGCAGTTAGGTGTAATATTCTTCTATATATGCTTATTATATCAAGTTTAGTAACGTTATTATGTGTTTTTTTGTCTGCTTTTTTTTTTATTAATCACTGGAGGTGATTTGTTAAAAATCTTTTTCTGTACTGTGAAATCTTTCTTATTTTTGGTTTTGTCAAATTTGCTTTATGTATTTTGAGACTTATTAAGTGGCTAAAAATTTAGATGTTATATATATATTTCAGACAAATTAACCTTTTATTACCTCTGGTAATACCTTTTTTTTTTTTTTTTTCTTTTTGGACCTTAAAGTGTGTTTCATCTAATATTAGTGCAGCTGTACAAGTTTTCCTTTTGGTTAGTGTTACATGATAATTTTTAATCCTTTTATTTTCTTTCTCTATCCTTACATTTTAGTTCTGTTTCTTACAAATAGCTCCTTTTTTTTTATTTGATGTGACAGTCATTTAATTTGAATGTTTAGTCCATTTATAGTTAATATAATTATCGATAAATGGCTTTTCTAAACTACTGCTGCTTACTCCACATGTTCTGTTTCTTTTTTCTCCTTAATCAGTTTTTCAGATTGATTGAGAGTTTTTTCTAATTTTATTTTCTCTCTATTAGCTTAAGCTAATGCTTTTTTACAGTTCTTTTAATGATTATCCTAGCAATTATAGTATGCATTTCTGATTTTGCAAAGGCTAATATTAATCGGCATCTTTTACCCATCTACCACACAGTGTGAAAACATCAGAACAGTGCTTCTCAAATTTTAGTATATATAAAAGAATCACCCAGAGAACTTACTAAAGCATTAATTTCTGGGCCCCATTCACCCAGGCCGGTTCAGTAAGTATGCAGTTGGGCCTGAGAATCTGCATTCCTAGCATGCTCCTTGCTGCAGTCCCTGCTCTAGAATTCCTCAACTCCATTTATCCTCATCCCAACTTAAATGCCCTATTGCTGTATATTTTAGATCGCTCTACACTTTAAACCTCAGAAGAAGTTATTATTCTTGTTTAGTACAGTCAGTATCTATTTAGATTTAGATATACTCACATAGGTACCCTTTTGGTTACTCTGCATTCTTCCCTGCATTTCTGGGCTTCTGTATGGGTCATTTTCCATCTGCCTGAAGAATATCCTTTAATTTCCCTCAGTGTGAGTTCACTAATAACAGTTTTTCTTCAGTTTTTGTTGTCTGAAAATGTCTTTATTTTACCTTTATTATTATTTTTAATTGTGGTAAAATATACATAATGTAAAATTTACCATTTTAATAATGTTTAAGTGTACAGTTGAGTGACATTAAGTGCATTTACAGTGTTGTGCCACTGTCCATCTCCAAAACTTTGTCATCATCCCAGTTAGGAACTCTATACACATTAAACAAAAACCCCTCTTTCACCTCCCCCCAGTCCCTGATAACCTCTGTTCTATCTTCTGTCCATATGAATTTGCCTATTCTAAATATTTTTGGAGTCATACAATATTTTTCCTTTGTGTCTGGCTTATTTCACCTAGCATGTTTTCAAGTTTCATCCATGTTGTAGCATATATCATAATTTTCTTCCTGTAAGATTAAATAATATTCCATTGTATGTCTGTACCATATTTTATTTATCCATTCATCTGTTGATGGACATCTGGCTTATTTCCATCTTTTGACTATTGTGAATAATGCTTCTTTGAACATTGGTGTACAAGTACCTGTTTTGAGTCCTTGCTTCCGATTCTTTTGTATATAAACCCAGAAGTGGAATTGCTGGATTATATTGGTTGTTTGTGTCTTAGGACAATGGAACATTTTATTGTATCAAACTCAAAAAATTTCTTGGGGAAAAAAAGCTTCAAATCATAGAGTACACTTGTCTAGAAAACATGTGGGCTTAATCCATTTGGGATCAGGCCTCAGGAAGGGTGGATTCAGAGCTACCTTTAAGTAAAACTGCGAAATATAAGAAATATACTCTATTTTTAGTCAACTTTCAAAAAGGAGTAGTATTTTTCTTAGAATTGCCCTCATGGTGGGTAGTCTAGGTACAGGTTATTGTGAATTTTAAACTAAAGGTTTTCAGGTGCTTATTATGTGTAGATGTTTTATGGATCATCTAAACTTGTGGATTTTAAAAACACCATAAATAAGTATTTTAGCTTTTCTAAGGTTTTTGGTAAAGACCCTTTTAGTTCTAAAATTTGTGATTGGTATGTGTTATGTAATTTGCTATGTGTTTATTTAAATTTCCCCCAGAACTTTTGGTTGTTGTGTTTTATTTTTTTGCCAAACAGGATTTGCCCAATAACATGATCCATCAGGTGCCAATTAAATCACTCCCTCAAGAATGGCTTTGGTGTGAAACATGGTGTGATGACGCCTCCAAAAAAAGGGCAAAAACGATTGATCTGGTAAGCTATCTGTGGTTCTTTTCTGTGCCTTATTCCAGAGTGATGTATGATTAGATAATTATTAATGCACAGGTTCCTATTTACTCTTGCTCTACAGTTGTATAGTTTAGGGACTGCAGAACATCTTACAGTAAGCAGATCTCTTTTCTGCTTGCAGGAGAAACCAAATCCTTTAGTGTCTGATGGGGCTATGTTCACTATTTACAATCAGTGAGAGTATTACTTTTACTTCTGCTAATATATCATTTGGCTCCTCCATATTGTTCTTTTTGTCCAGTTTGGACCTGTCATCCAAGAACAGAAACATCTTTGAATTCTATATAATGCCCTTTCTTCAGCTCAGCTGAAGTATGTTATTTTGGTTTTCACAGTGTAATAATCCAATGACCAAAGAGCCCAAGCTAGAAGCAGCCGTTCGAATTGTCCCAGAGTGGCAAGTCTATGACCAAGAGATCAAACAGCTACAGATCCGCTTTCAGAAGGAGAAAGAAACAGGAGCACTGTATAAGGAGAAGGTGACAAAAGAGCCACGCCGAGAAGGTGAGGACAAATGTTGGCTTTTGGTAAATACACCTTTGTGGTTCTGATTTCTGTTTGTTGCAATACAAAAGTGACCTTTTGTAAACTATTAATAAGCTGGGCTCTGGATTTTAACATTTTTTCAGCTCAAAACTAGTTTTAAAATAATTACAGACCATGGATTTTGAGTAATTCACTTAAACATCCTGAAGACTATATCATAGTATTAAATATCACACTGAAAGGTTGGAGATTCACCATAAAAAAAAATTAATTCAAATTCATAAGTAAAACCTCAAGAATGTCCATAGATAAATGGGCAACGAATGAAGACATACTGTTCAAATAAGAGGAGAACACCAATAATAAATGAATTTGAGGAAACAGATAAAAGGAATCTATCATTAATGTATACTACATAGAAAAAGTACACATACTGATAATGCCCTTTGTTGGGGAATTGGCGATGAAACTGTTCTGGGTTTACCTTCCTTTGTATATTAGAACAATCCTTGTTAGAAAGCAGTAAATCTGTCATCAGGAGCCATTAAAATGTTTATACTTTTAATAATTCCTCTCAAGAATTTACCTTAAATAATTAAACAAGAAAAAAGTTATATATGGAGAAATTTATTTTACTAATATATATAAATCAAAAGTATTAAAAACAGTTTAAATGTCCAAAAATAGAGAATGATAAGTGAGCTACACTGCTACACAGGAAAATATTTATATGTTATTAAGTGAAAAAAGAAGAATCCTAACTAAAAGTGTGCATTTTACTGGAAGTAAATACTGTACTTTGAAAACAGTTTACATTGGGTAGGGATATAGAACTAGTTTCAGTGTTTATAAAAATAAAAATGTTTTTTTAATTTTTATTTTTTTACTTTCAAAATATAATACAAACACACCAAACCAACATTCCTAAAAAATTAAAAAAAAAGATAATTGGAGGTGTGGGCACAAATAATAGGTTATTACTAGTTCTAGTACTAGTACTAGAAAATGCCCAGTCTGTAAATATGGAACTTGAAGACAGTCCATTTTTTTCAATTAGTCTCTTTTTCCATAGGACCTCAGAAACGTGAAGAATTATGATCTTCAGAGAAGGATAGGAAATTACACCATTTGAAAAACACTTTTTATATTAAATGCTAGTTTTTTCTGATCTGTCTATACAACTGCTGGTGAACAGGCTGGGCAGGTGTGCGTGCCTTCTGATTCTGAACATTTGCTTTTGACTCCTGCACACTGGCAAGCTCTGGATCTTTGAAGTTAAGACTCTTTTGGATTCTTACCTCAGAGAAATATCGGTGGTTGATTTTTTTGGGGACTCTGTAAAGAGCAGTCTTCTAACCAAAAAGGAAAATGGCAAAAGCAAGAGGAGGAAAACGCGTCCTGTGTGCCCCCACCCAAGAGCGCATGGGTGTCACACTGCTGCAGCAGCCGACCAGCCAGAACCACATGTTCTTCCTCACCTCAGTTGACTGGCAAAAGAGCTTAGTCTGCATCCTGCACTGTGGTTCAGGTGCCACCCTGAGTTAGGCCGGCAGGAGCTTTGTCCAATGTCCACACACCTTGAGGTTTATGCCAGTGTACTCCTGTGTCCTTCCTGCATTCTTTTCCCCAGCGTAAGTTCATTGTTGAATTGAGAACCAGCTAACAATTATGTGTCTTCGGGGTTGGCTTGGGGCAAATTAATTTGGGGACAGGATAGGGGCGGGTTGGGGTGAGGACGGGGATAACATCAGGGGTAAGAGGGCTCTGGAGTGTTGGAGGAGGTGAGGAAGACCAGAAATTGGCCATTCTCTTTTATAAACTATCAGTACCATTGTGACTAATTTGAAATGAAAACATTATTCTCATTCTCCACCCAACCTCAGTGAACTTTTTAGGTAATTATTTTGTAAACAGTTTTGTATTTGTGAAAGCATTCACTTTTTCTTTCCACTTTCTAAAGAAATGTCATGATTGATTTCCTTACTGGATACAGCCATAGTAATCCCTCTAGTGACCCATCGTGGAGGCTCAGGGCTCCCTCAGGAAGGTTACCTTCTCGAAATTTCCCTTTCCTTTGTAGGATTTTCTCTCTCTCAGACCCAGGGGAATTTGGCTTTGACTTTTCTCTACAAAAGATTCTCAGGTCTGAGACCAGGAGGGGTTTTGACTGTGTAATTCATGGTGTTTTTTGGGGTGGGGGGTGGGGCGTGGGGTTGGTTTTTGTTTTTGTTAAATACACTGTTCCATATTCCTTTTAGTTTAGTGCTTTGGATTGGGTTGTCTTTGGTTTGCAATTGCCAGCGCTCTACCTTTTCTGACTCTTCATAGTTGCATCTTGAAGCCACATAAGCCCGTTAGTCATTGCTTTTTGTGGCTTTACTTCAGCAGCTCAGTACGGCCTTCTGGAGCAGCCTAGTGAATGGACAGTGCTGGTAGGCTCCCATGAGGAGTCCTGGTGTGTTGTGGGCCTGTGTGGTTATGAGGCTCCAGGTCTTTCCCTCATCGTTCCCAGCTGCAGGGACAGCAAGAGCACGCCCATGGATGGCGCCTCCTTCCAAAGCAAACAATTTGTGTCTCATATTTGACTGCTTTTAAAAAATGTGAGGAGGGATGCAGATGGACAGCTAAGTCCTCTTCTAAGCCAGGTAGCACAATAATTTACAATCTTTTTAAAAAATGAAAGTCTGTGACAAGTATCAAGTAATTTATTTTTTCCATATTCACATACAAAAGTTAACTTAGTCTCTCAAGCTGTCTGAAGAAGCTTTTGAGTTTGCTTCTTTGATTGCATTAAAAATTGGGGAGGGAGGAGCTCAAAAGATTTTTAAATAAATCGATCCAAGAGAGAAATATCCCTCAGAATTATTGCTGTTAACAGAGGCATGAGTTCCTGCTACCTTGCCCCTCACTGGGTCAGAGCAGCTGAAGGGATAGAACCAGTAAGTAAAAAACATTTGTTCAGCTTCATCTTAGATTTAATTAAGCCTTTAGAGGGGCTTCTGCTGCTGCCACCTTCTGTGTACAATCATAGACTTGTGCATTTCCCCAGTGCATTTTCTGGGAGATTGCATAAGAAATTACTAAAGTCACTGGGATGTGATTTTTAAATGCTGAGTCCCTTGGAACATGAACCAAATCACCTTTCTCCCATTTCTTTCTCTCCATCTCTTATGTATATTCCATTTAAGGAAGGTATAGTGTGAAATCTGTTCTCCATGTAGTATGTGTGTGTGTGTCCTCATTGCCCCTTATCCATCACCACCCTAAACATAAGTCTTATTACTAGGTGAATCTAAATATGCAAGACCCAGCTTGCTTCTGAAATGGCCTAGGGCCTTCCTCCTGCCAGTGATTCTTGGTTCATGTGACATAAGCATCTTTCAAAATGAACCTCTAATGCCCTAGGAAACGATGTTACCACTGAAATTTGGTCTTGGTCAGCTTTGTCTGTTGTCTCTACTGTATGAAAGCAAATTGTCACTGGAAAGATAGGAGAGATTTTTTTCCCCAAGAAGCAAGAATTGATTGTATTGAAACAATCAAGCTTCTGAAAAATGTTCACAGTGTATTGTTTTTAACCACCATTTGTATGTAATAGATTTTTTTCTCTCATCATGCCGTAATGGAAAATTTTCTTTCTGAATCAGTGCCAGAGTGATATGAAATAATGTGACGTTAGAATGACATGGAACAGTGTGACTTTTTGTTCTATGAACAGTGGTATTTGATTGAGATCAAAACCTGTGTACACAGCCTGCAGCTAGAGCTGTGGGGACATATGCCTATGTTTTGTTTTAAAACTGTACTCAATACTACCACACTGAGAATGATGGCATGTTCTTTTTCCATAAGATTGATAAAGTGTTGAATCTGTCAAAATGTGGCATTTCAAGTTGAAACAAACGTGCTTGCCTACATGCTAAGTGTGCATGCATCATGGTAAGCCCACATACTATGTGAACTAAGCTCTTGGGAGAGCAAAGATTTTACATATACTAAAAAGTTTCCAAGAATGGAGCTTATTTTACTCTGCTGTCCTTTAAGTCCTCATGTTCTGAGCCTTGTTAAAGCTCTGCCTGAATGAACAACTTTTATCTGGATGCAGGGGCTGAGTCTCTGGATGAAGGGCTGAAAGCTAGGGATGGCAGTGCAGTTTTTGAAAGAGACTGGCCCTGGCGATAGGGAGGAAGGAAATCCAGTTTCCTGTAGAGGGAATTCTACTTTACTGACACCATGATTTGGGACAGGTTAGACACTACCCTCATAGCAATGAGTATAAAATGATTCCTCTTCCCCAGTGTGTCCCCTGTAAGTTAAATTTGGGTACTTGAAAGCAGTCCTTTTCTAAAATTGCCATGGATGATTTAAAAAAATAATTCAACTCAAGGGTTACACAGGAATACCTAGTGCATTTTTTCTGAAAAAAATGTTAGGACTATCGTATCAAATTTTATGACAGTGTAAATGTTTTGGTAAAGCCACCTAATGGAAACTTTCTCTTGGTAATACAAATGGAAAGTGCATTGTCTGCAAAGTTATTTAAGTGTATATTACATTGTCATGCAATTTTAATAATTAGTTTTCTTAAATATTTGATTTTATGGGAATGTTTTTGTGGGATGATTAGAGTTCATCCACTTAAATATAGCTGTTGTCTAGTTTAATGGTATAATATTTTTTATTTAAATTCATGTTTTTCCTGCCTTGATTTAGTGAGGAAAGCTCTTAATCGGGATTTTGGTAATTACGTGATTGAATTCAAGCAAATTAGACTCATTAACTCAGGTTGTCATTGATATTTCAAAGTATCTGGAAGATACCAATTTCTTTTTCATTATTTGGTCTTTGATCTCTCGATCTAGTACAGAAAGGACACTTCTGGGCGATAGTGAGTCAGTGCACTGAGTAGAGGATCTCTCCCCCTTTGGGTAGGTTGACAGTTTATAAACACAAACCACAAAATCAGCTTTAAGCAGCTGCATGCTTTCCAGAAGTAGTCCATAAAGTTTAAACTTCATGGTAATGATTTTGCAAGCAGGAGGCCATCTCCTGAGTCTTTCTCAATTACTTAGCAACACAGAAGCCAAATGTGGAAGGTATAAGTAGGATACAGGTTAGGATATGAGCTAAGGCCTTCATTCTATCTGTAATTTATACATTGACTTAGTTGTCACGATCTAGATTTCCAGAAAAATGGGCATAATTCCTCTTCAAAACGAAAGTATTAGAATACGTTAACCTAAAGTCAGCAGTTTGAGAAAAAGTTGATCAAGTAACCATGTTTTCCAATTAGTTATAACTTGGTAATAACAAGTTAAACATGGAAAAATGAAGAAAAATGTTAGAATTTTAAAGAAACTGTGTAAAAAAAAACCTCCTTTATAAAAAAAACTATTTTACTGTAATTCTGTTCCATTAAATGCAAGATAGGTCCAGGTGCTGCCCTTGCTTGAGAATTGGGTCTCCAAATGTTTGCAGAGCCCTCTGCACCAAAAATGAACTGAGAATGAATTTCCTGGTACTGTAATGAAAATAAGGTCTGCTCAACACAATAAACTTCTCCTCTTCTTTAAAACTGCCTGGTCAGTCATTCAGCATATATGTTTAGGAAGGGTAGATTGTTAGAACTCAAAGTTTCACCCCTTCATCTGACAGAGATGCAGGCCCAGACAGGAAGGAGAGCTTTTCCTGAACGTCTTATCTGGTGATGGAGCTGGGTCCAGTTGCAGCCAGTTCTCTGGAGTCTCAGGATGGCACCCATGCCTCTCTTAAATCCCCAGCCTTCGAAAACTGCCCCAGGCAGGATCTGGCAGACAAGCTGCACCAGCAACGTTAATAATAACAGGAAGGATAGCATGAATTTTGTTCATTTTGCAGAATCTCTGAGCTCCTACTCTGGGACCACATTTGGAGTTGGTAATATGGTTCATGCTATTCTGATTCTCATTGGACACTGCAAGCTAGTGTGATTAGTGCTGAGGTGGAGGTTTAAAAAGGGGACCTGTGGCTGTGAGAACACAATAGAGGGCACCTAAAGTGTAGTCAGAGTGGAATGTGATGGTCAGGAAAAGCTTCTACAAGGAGGTGATGCTTAAATTGAAGCCTGAGAAATAAGTAGGAATTATTCAGATAGGGTGAGGGAGGTTAGGATAGAGGGAGGAACAAAATCTAGTGTATCTCATTTAGGGAGTTGCAAGTGAGCTTGTGTAGCCAGAGTCATAGGCAGGAGAGAAGCCCCAAAGAGGGGTTCTGAGTTTGATTGCAGGGCCACAAGAAAGCCCCTGAGGGATTTTAAACTGGGTACAAACATGAAATTGTCTTTTTCTTGTAATAAACTTTTTATTGACTTAACAACACATGTAAACACAATTACATAAACATGTACCTTGATAGGTTTTCCAAGTGAACACAGTTGTGTAACCAGTTGAAGAAATGAAAGGAAGTTGGATTTTATTTTATCTTAAATAACATCTATACAACTGATTACAGCCTGGCGTCCAGTAATGGCAAGAGCACCTTGTATTAAACTAACCCTGTTATCAATAATTATATACATTTTTGAAATGCACTGGAAAGTGACTAGAGATTGGCAAAAACTGGAGGAGGCTCAAGCACTGAAGAGAACACATTGGATGAGATTGCATTTAGATGACTATTCCTCATGTGGCCCACAGAGAATAAAAAAGTGGCAGTATTAACTGGGATGAGGAGCTGAATCAGAGTTTGGGGCTGTCTGAGAAACTGGAAATTAGAAAGGGGAAATCCCAGAAAGGAGGAAGCCACAGAGCCTTGAATTTGCCTTATATACTCCCCTGAAATCCTAGACGGATTCCTTAAATTATGTATGAACAAGGCAGGATTCCAAGAGGTTCAACAGAAAGTAACAGTTGAAAGGCTGGATAAACCTTAGTAGGGATTTCAGCAGGTGTCTGTTGCTAAGGTAGGAAAGTTTGGAATGTATGTCTTACGAAATTAGAGAAGCTTGGTAAATATTTTGGGCTTTCCATGGAAAACCTAAAGGGCCATACAACCTTAGGATTAGAACCACATCTCAAAACTCAGGTCTAGGCCTTAGGACTAAGGACAAAACTAAAATAGACCCACTGTAATAAAGCCTAAAATCAAGCCTTTAAAGAATCAAGGCAATCCACTAGTAACTTAATTGCCTACTAAAACAAAACCCAACAGTTTTCATGGGGAAAAAAAAATAACTGAATCCAGAGTCTCTATAATGTGTCATTGAGAATGTCTAGCATACAATCACAAATCAGGAGACAGAAGAAAAAACAGGAATATATGATATAACCAAGAAAAAAAGAAAAAGACCCACAGACAACCAAGATGTTAAAACTATTGAATAAGAATTTTAAGATTATAAATATGTTAAAGAATCTATAGGTAAAGATATATGCAAAGGATGAAGATGTAGAGAATTTTAGCAGAGATGAAATTTTTGAAAACTAATTTCATGAGAGGGCTTAAAAGATTAAACACTGCAGAAGAAAGGATCAGTAAACTCGAAGATAGGTTAAAAGAAATTCAAATTGAAGAGCAAAGCGGGGGAAAAAAAGATTGAAAAATAAATGAACAGAGATGAAATAACCTGTGACGCAGTCTCAAGCCATATAACAAATATGTTAAATGGAGTCCTAGAAGAAGAGGAGAAAATATTTAGAGAAGTGGCCCCAAATTTTCAAAGTATGATGAAAAATATCAACTCATGGGTCCAAGAAACCCAGCCGACTCCCTGTAACATAGTTTCTTTAAAATGCCATCTTCACCCAGCTTTGAGGCCCTGACTTAAGCGCACTGAGTTATATTGAGCAGCTGATGAAATCTACACCCTCAACCACCTCACTTATTGGATTCTTATGCTCTGGGCTACTACGTACCCACCCTAATTGCCCAATGCCAGATACCAGACAACCAGAGACAGCTCCTATGCCCCAGAGCTCACTGGAACTACTCAGTGAGCCAGTCTTAAGTCTCCTTACCATGCCTCACCCATTTTGCCCACAATTCCTACCTCACCTACTTTTTCATGACCAACCCTAGTGCTTCTGAGTGGGCCTGCATGGCGTGAACTGTGGATACAACAAAACTGTAAAACTCTCCTGGTTTCTCTCTCTTGATCTGTATCTGGCCTCACTAAATGCCACCTCACCCCTGAAAAGCAGGATAAATATAAATAAGGCCACACATTGTCTCAATCTAGTCCAGTGCTAACTTTTCATTAGGAAAGTAAGAGAACAGATGAAGCAGAATAACATTTTTTAAAGTGCTGAAAGAAGGAAAAGCTGTCAACATTCTATATGTAGGGGACATATTCTTCAAAAATGAAAATGAAATAATTTCAGAGTAACTGAATGCTGAGAGAATTCATTGTAAGTAGACCTGGACTATTAAAAATCATAGTTCTTCAGGCTACAAGGGAAATATTGCCAGATAGAAATTCAAATCTTTAGAAAGGAATGAAGAGCACTGGAAATAGTAAATATGTGGGTAAATATATTTTTTCTTTAAGAAGCTATTGATTGTTTAAAACAAAAATGACACCTACACATATATTTTGGGGTTTATAACATAGGTAGAAGTAAAATATATAACAATTGCACTAGGGATGGGAGTTATAAAGTTCTTACATTAAATGTGAATTGGTATGATAGTAATGCAAGATAAACTGTGATAAGCTTAGAAAACATATTGTTTTCCCTAGAGCAACCACTTAAAAAAATAGTTACAGACCAAAAAAAAAAAAAAAAAAAAAAAGATAGTAATGGAATGCTTAATTTTTTTAATTTAAAAAAAAACCATAAACTCCATTAATCCAATGGGAATAGGAAAGAAAGACTAAAGGAACAAGTACAGAGAGATAAATAGTAAACCAACGAATGGACTTTAAACTGAAAAAAATCAATATTTGCATTATATATTAATGGTCTTAAACACTCATTAAAAGGCTGAGATTTTCAAATTGTATTTTAAAAAGCAATTTATGAGATATGCACACTAAATAGAAATACGTAGGTTGAAATTCAGAAATATGCCACACAAACACTAATAAAACTGGTGTGGCTATGTTAATATCAGAAAGAGTGAACTTCAGTATGCGTGTTACCAGAAGAAAAAGGACATCCTATAATGAAAAAGTCAATAAATCAAGAAGACATTAACAATCCTAAATACGTTTGCACTTAATGATATTACTTAAAAATGCATCAAGCAGGAGTGAAAACATGCAAAATGGCAGACTATAAAGGTCAAGGACCTGGGGTCATTCACTCCATTGAGTCAACCACTAAGCTGGAAAGAACAATTGTAATAAATAATTTTGGAACTTGTGGAACATGTCTGGACACTTAAAAAGGTAGCTGTTTCTGATCTGTGAGGGACATGCACAGACCAAGAACCACACCCCATTCCTCATTACTGCCCCAGTTGTGGGTACAGCAGCCTATGTTCTTGGAGCAACTAGCTGGTGCCAGGGTGGGCAGTGGTGACCTTGTCCTCAAAATACTTGGATTTGTGCATTCGTGCTGGTCTAGTGATGCCTGAGGAACTGGCACAGATACTTGCCTTGGTTTTGACCCTCAGTAGCAGTGGCTTACTCTGGTGTCATCTATCAGAAGATATAAAAGGCAAATATATAAAACAATAATTAGAAATTTATGTTAATGAGCACAAAATATGTACAGATATTATTTGTGACAAAATAATAAGGACAGAGGTGTATACTAAAGTCACTATCATTCAGACTAGGTTATTATATAAGTTTAAGATGTTAATTGTAATTCTTAAGGTAACCACTGAGAAAATAATTTGAAAATATCCCCCCAAACTGAAAACATTTATCTGCAAGGATATATGCACCCTGCTGTTCATAGCAGCATTATTCATGGTGGTCAGGACATGGAAGAAACCAAAGTGTCCTGCGATAGATGATTGGGTAACGAAGACGTGATACATGAGAAAAGATGAAGTACTGCCGTTTGTAACAACATGGATGGATCTTCAGATAATTATGCTAAGCAAAATAAGTCAGAAAAAGTTGAAAACCATATGATTTCACTCATATGTGGGATATAAAACTGAAAGCAACAAAACAAATGACAAACAGACTCATGGATACGAACAAAACAAATAACAAACAGACTCATGGATACTTACCAGAGAGAAGTGGGGGAGATAGGGGTAAAAGGGATCAAATATTTGGTGATGGAAGGAAATTTAACTTTGGGTGGTGAACACACAATGCAACACACACACACATACATTATATATGACATACTGTTCAGTTGTACACTTGAAACTTACTTGGTTTTAATCAATGTCACCCCAATAATTTTTAATTGAAAAAAATTCAGAAAAGAAAAAAAAAGAATTAAACCAACACACTTCAAAAATTTAAATAATTCAGTAATGGAGGAATTGAACAAATTGTATGGCATAAACCAAATAGCTAAATGACAGAAATAAATCATTTTTTAGGAATATTTACATGTAAATGGGTTAAACCCTCCTGTTAAAATTCAGAGATTGGCAAATTGAAGGCGGGGGGGAAACCATCTATATGTTGTTAATAAGAAACTCGCTTCAGATAAAGACACAAAGATTGAAACTAAAGGGATAGAAATAATAACCACACAAATAATAACCAAAAGGGAGCTACAGTGACTATATTATTGTTTGATAAAACAGACTTAAATTCAAAAAAGTTTGAGACGAAAGACATTGTATATTGACAAAAGGTTCAATCCAGCAAGAAGATATAACAATGATACACTTGTACATACAGAACAAGAGGGCCTCAAAATATATGAAGCAAAAGTAGAATTGAAGAGAGACATACAGTTCTGCAATAATAGTTAGACACTTTAATACCCATTTTCAAAAATTGATAGATCAGCCAGAAGATTAATGAGTGCAGAGGACTTGAACCACATTGTAAATTAATTAGACCTAACAGACATAAACAGGACACTTCACACTTCACAAAATATTCTTCTCAAATGCGCATGGAATACTCTCCAGGACATATGATAGGTTAAGTCTACAAAGACAATTCTTAGTGAAATTCAAAAGACTGAAATGCATAGTATCACAATAATGAATTTCACCAAAATTAAACAACACTCTTAACCAACGGGTCCAAGAAAAAAAATCACAAGGGTAATTTAAAAAAATTTTTGAGATGGATAAAAATGAAAAACAGCATTTCAAAATTTATAAGATACAGAGCTAAGGAAAAATAGCAATAAATTTACATTAGAAGTAATCTCAAATTAATAATCTAATTAAATCTGATGGAACTAGAAAAAGAAGAGGAAAGTAAACCCAAACAAGCAGAGGAAAGGAAATAAAGATTAAAGCAGAGGCAAATGAGAGTTGAAAAACAATAGAGATAATCAGTTACACTGAAAGTTGGTTCTTTGAAAATATCAACAAAAATAACCAATCCTTAGATTGATGGGGGTGGGGAGAAGAGGGAGACAGAGACAGACAGACACTCAATTAAAACCAGAAATAAAAGTGGGGACATTACTACTGATTTTACAGAAATATAGTGGATTATAAAAGAATGCTATGAAAAATTGCATGCCAACAAGTTGAACAACCACGATTAAATGGACAAATTTCTTTAAACTCACAAATTACCAAAACCAACTCAAGAAGAAATAGAAAATAAGACTAGACCTATAACAAGTAAGGAGATTAAATCAGTAATAAAAAGTCTCCCAACAAAGAAAGCCCAGGACCAGAAGACTTCACTGGTAAATTCTATCAACGATGTAAGATAAACAAAAACTAATTCATCTCAAACTCTTCCACAAAAAATGAAGGGGAAGAAACACTTCTTAACTCATCCTGTGAAGCTATCATTACCCTGACACCAAAGGGTAGCATTACCTTTTACACCAGATAAAGACACTACAAGAAAAATAGAGGCCAGTATCACTCATGAATATAGAAGCAAAAACCCTCAACAAAATGCAATCAAATGAAATTCCAGTATATTAAAAGGATAATTCATCATGAGCAAGTGATATTTATCCCCAGAGCAAGTATGGGTTAACATGAAAATTACTCATTATAATATACTACATTAATAGAATGAAGGAAAAAAACCACATGATCATCTTGACTGATGCAAAAAAAAAAAAAAAAATCCAACCACTTTTATGATAAAAAAGACTCAACAAACTAGGAATAGAAGAGAATGTTCTTTATATGGTAAAAGCCACATATGAAAAACCCACAGTTAATATCATAATGGTGAGAGACTGAAAAGTTCCCCTAAGATCAGAAACAAGATGAGGATGCCCACTTTTGCCACTATTCAACATAGTACTGCAGTTCTAGCCAGAGCAATTAGTCAAGGAAAAAAAAAAAAAGTTATCCAAATTGGAAACGAAAAGGAAGTTATCTGTTCACAGATGACTTGATATGTAGAGAATGCTAAAGAAGCTACAAAGTTGAATTTAGCAATGTTGTAAGATATAAAATTGACACAAAATCAGTTGTATTTCTATCCACCGGCAATAAACAATCCATAAAGTATTAAGATTAAGAATACAATTTACATAGCATCAAAAATAATAAAATTCTTAGGAATAAACTTGACCAAGGAGGAAAAGTATTGTACACTGAAAACTACAAAATATTGCTGAAAGAAATTTTAAAAGACCTAAATAAATGGAAAGACAAATTGCATTGATGTATTAGGAAATTTACTATTGACAGTACTTCCCAAATTTATCCACAGATTTAATGCAATTTTTACCTAAACTCCACTGACTTTTTTTTTTTTTTTTGCAAAAATAGAAAAACATCCTAATATTAACATGGAATTTGAAGGGACTCTGAATAGCCAAAGCAATCTCGATAATGAAGAACAAAGTTGAAGGCCACACATGTCTCAATTTTAAAACTTACTGTGAAGTTATGATAATTAAAACAATGTGGCACTAGCATAAAGACAGAGACACAGATTGATGATATAGAATAGAGAGACTAGAAATAAACCAATACATGTATAGTTAACTGATTTTTGACAGGGTGTAAAAATAATTCAATGGGGGTAAAGGCAATGTTTTCAAAAATTGTAGCTGAGACAATTGCATAGCTACATGCAGAATGAAGTTGAATCGTACCAAGTAAATGATGATTTTTTAGTTATGATACCAAAGCACAGTAACAAAAGAAAAAATAAGTTGGATTTCATCAAAATTTTAAAAGCTTATGTACCAAAGTACACTATCAAGGGAATGAAAAGACAATCCACAGAACAGCATAATACTTCTACAACTCAATGGCAAAAACAAAACAGAAAACAAGCAAACAAAAATCCACTTAAAAAATGGGCAAGAGAGGGGGACTTGCAGTCAAGATGGCAGAGTAGAAAAATGCCGTGCTTGCCTCCTCCCAGACCACATAAAGTTACAACTAAACTACTAAACTAAACTATTATTGAGAGCTGCCTGAAATCTAGCTCAACAGAAGTCCTACACCTAAGGATACAAAGAAGCCACGTGGAGACTGGTAGGAGGAACTGAGATGTGAAATTGGCTGGTCCTACACCCATGTGTGGCAGTTAAAAATTGCAAGGGATATCTTGACTGTAGAGGTCTCCCCTAAAAAGTGAGGGGTCCTAGCTTCACACCAGACTCCCCAGCCTGGGGTTTCAGTGCCAGGAAAAGAAGTCCCCATAACTTCTGGCTGTGAAAACCATTGGAGACTGTGGCTGAGTGAGACTGAGGGCTGCTAGAGTCCCAAGCATCCCTCTCAAAGGGCCTATGCATGGACTCACTCGCTGCCAGACTCACTCACTCTGAGCTCCAGTGCTGGGAAGTAGCTCAAAAGGCACAAGGGATATTTGGAGTGGAACTAAATTGTCTGGCTTTGGAGTAAGGGCTGGAAGGGCAGCTTTCTCCTAGACAAAAGTGCTGGCAAAAGCATTGTTACTTCATTGAGCCTTCCCCTCAACAAAACTGCATGCACAGGAAGCCACCATATCTGAATCTCCATTAGCCGGGCTAACACTATTCATCCTCCCTGATGATTCCCTGAGACCCTGCCCCATTCAACTTGTAGGTCCACTCCAGCAACTTCCAGTGGCTTTTCCATCCAAATGGCCTGTCTTGGCTCATGCCATGGACTTTTCTAAAATCTCTCAAAAGTTTGTAACCTCAAAAAGCAGCATCTGGCCTTGACATGCCCTCTATCTCTTGCTAAGCAGCCCCAAGCACTAGTGGCAGCCAGCCTCAGTTTGAAACTTAGCTTCCACCAGGTACCTCCAAGCCCAGCTTAAGTGGCAACAATTTGCAGATCACTTTGTAGCTTATACCATGTGGCCCTGGACAGGGCACAGGCAACAGCCGACCTTGGCCTGCACCAGTTTCTCCCAAGAGGCCCCAGAATCAACACACCTGGTGGCCATCTTCAGACTACACCAGAGCACCAAACAACCTCCACAAACAATATGCCAAAAAGGAAGACTTGGCAGGCACCAGAGCCCTGCTTAAGTGAATCTTGCTCTGTATCACCAGCCCCTGCACAACAGCACTTTCATTCTAGTCATGGCTACTCCTTACAGCCAGTCAGCCTAAAAGTCAATTCCTCGCATTGATGTGCCAACAACAACAGAGGCTTAACTACAGTATGAGAGCACACACAACCCATACAATGGACACACAGGGGTACCCAACTCAGGTCACCAGCGAGACCACTGCTAGGACCCACTGGATACCTACTACATAAGGCCACTCTACTAAGACTAGGAGACATAGCAGCTCTACCTAATACATAGAAACAAACACAGAGAGGCAGCCAAAATGAGGAGACAAAGATGTGCCAAATGAAAAAACAGAACAAAGCTCCAGAAGAAGAACTGAACAAAATGAAGATACAATGTACTAGATTCAGAGTTCAAAACACTGGGTATAAGGATGCTCAGTGGTCTCAGTGAGAACTTCAACAAAGAGATAGGAAACATAAAAATGGAGATTAAAAAAAAAAAGAACCAGTCAAAAATGAAGAATACAATAACTGAAATGAAGACTACATTAGAGGGAACGAACTGTAGATTCAATAAAGCAGAAGATCAAATCAACGATTTGAGGAAGTAAATAGACATAGAAGCCCAGGAAGTACAGAGTCCCAAACAAGATGAACCTAAAGAGGCCCACACCAAGACACATTGTAATTAAAATGCTAAAGGTTAAGATAGAATCTTAAAAGCAGCGAGTGTAAAACAGTCACCTACAAAGGACCTCCCCTAAGACTGTCAGTTGATTTTTCAACAGAAACTTTGCAGGCCAGAAGGGATTGGCATGAAATATTCAAATCAAATGAAAGTAGTTACAACCAAAATTACTCTACCCAGTAAAGCTATCATTTGGACTCAAAGCACAGATAAAGAGCTTCCCAGACCAAAAAAAAAAAAAAAATAGTTAAAGGAGTTCATCAACCATCAAACCAATATTACAAGAAATTTTAAAGAACATCTATAAAAAAAAAGAAAAAAGTGATCAAAAATGTGAATAATAAAATGAACAATTACTTTAAATGCAAATGGATTAAATGCTCCATTCAAAAAACAGGGTGGCTGAATGGATTAGAAGCCCCTTATATATGCTACCTACAAGAGACTCACTTCAGATCAAAAGACACACACACACTGAAAGTAAAGAAATGGAAAAAGATATTTCACGAAAATGGAAATGAAAAGAAACAGCTGGGATAGCAATACTTATACCAGATTAAAAAAGAAAAGACTTAAAGACAGGGCTACACAATATTCCTTTTTATGTATATACATTTTGTTTATCCAATCATATGTCAGTAGACTTTTGGGTTTTCTTTCTTGTGGCTATTATGAGTAATGCTGCTATAAATATTAGTGTATAGGTATCTGATTGAGTCCCCACTTTCGATTATTTCAGGTAAATACGTCAGAGTGGAACTGATGCATCATATAATCAGTCTATTTAAATTTTAAAGAAGCGGCCATGCTATTTTCAAGTTACATCATTTTACATTCCCACTGCAATGCACAATTTCTCCACATCTTCACCAACATTTATTTTCCTTATTTTAAATAGCCATCCTAATGTTGATCAAGTAATATCCCACCAAGTTTTGTATTTCTTTAATAATGAATGATGTTGAGTACCTTTTTATGTGCTTATTGGCCATTTGAATGTCTTCCTTGGAAAAATGCCTTAGCTTTTTTTTTAAAAAAAAATTATAGGTTATAAAAATTGAATAAAAAGTTTTTTATACATTTTAGATAAAAGGCTCTCATTAGATATGTGATTTGCAAATATTTTCTTCTATTCTGTAGGTTCTCCTTTCACTTTGACAGTGCCTTTTGAAGCAAAATTTTTAATTTTGATATCAAATTTATATTTTTTCTTTAATTGTTCATACATTTTGTCATAGCTAAGAATACATTGCCAAATTCAAGGACGTGAAGATTTACTTCTATGCTTTTTTAAGGAGTTTTATAATTTTAGCTCTTACATTTAGGTCTTTTATCCATTTTGAGTTAATTTTTTATGGTGGGAGGTAAGTGTTCAAGTTAATCATTTTCTTTTTTTAAAATTTATTTTAAAAAATTTATTTTAATTTCAAGTATACAGTACATTGGTTAGATATCTATATAGTTTGTAAAACAATCCCCCCAATTGCTCCCTCCTTCCCCTGTCCCTCCACCTAGCCCATGTATTCATGCTAACTGCATTCCCTATGCCATGCTCCCCATCCCCGTGACCATTCATTCATCAGCTACTAATTTGTACTTCTTTAACCCTTCAGCCCATTTTTTCAGTCCTCCAAACTCCCCTCCCCTCTGTCCTTCACCAAATTGTCTACTATATTTGTGAGTCTGTTTTTGATTAGTTTGTTCTTTTTATTCCTTAGATTCTGCATATAAGTGAAATCATATGGTGTTTATCTTTCTCTGTCTGACTTAAATACTTTCTAGGTTCATCAAAGCAATATCTTTTTCCAACTCCTTACTTTTAGTCTGTGTGTGTCTTTTAATCCAAAGTAAGTCTCTTATAGGCAACATATAGGGGTCTTGTTTTCCTTTTCACTCTATCTTTTAGTTGGAGTACTTAATTCTTTTCCATTTGAGGTACTTATTGATAGGAATGTAGTTGTTACCATTCTTTATTCCGGGTTTTGATACATGTTTTTTCTTCTTAAAGAAGTCCCTCCAACATTTCTTGTCATACTGACTTGGTGGTGATAAATTTCTTTAGCTTATTTTTGTCTGGGAAGCTCTTTATCTGTCCTTCAACTAAATGATAGCTTTGCTGGATAAAGTATTCTTGGCTGTATATCCTGGTTCTTCATTCTGTCGCATATTTTTTGCCAACCCCTTCTGTCCTGCAAAGTTTCTTTTGAGAAATCAGCTGCCAGTATTATAGGTGTTCCCTTATAAGTAATTATCTGTTTTTCTCTTGCCGCTTTTAATATTCTTTCTTTGTATTTAAACTTTGGCATTTTAATTATGATGTGTCTTGTTGTGAGCCTCTTTGGATCCCCGAATTTTGGGATTCTCTGAGCTTCCTGGGGTTTTATGTCCATTTCCTTCACCAGGCTAGGGAAGTTTTCCATCATTATTTCTTCAAACAGCTGTTCAACATCTTGATTTTTTTCAATTATACCGATTAGATGGATATTTGGACCCTTAATAGTGTCCCATATGCTCCTTAAATTATTCTTATAGTCTTGATATCTTATCTCTTGCCATTCTGATTGTGTGTCCTTGGCTTTCCCATCCTCTAGATAGGGCATTTGATCTTTTTCTTTATTCATTTTGTTTATTCCATTTAATATACTTCTTATCTCAGATAATATGTTCTTCATTTCAGACTGGTTCTCTTTTATACGTTTCATTTCCATTTTTATGTTTTTATCTCTTTGTTGAAGTTCTCACTGAATTTAACCAAAAGATTGTTGAGCATCTTTATAACCAGTGTTTTGAACTCTGCATCTAATAGATTACTTGACTCCATTATATCTGGATCTCTGTTCTGCTCTGTTCTCTCATATGGTTTCTGCTTATTTGTCTTCCCATTTTGGCTGCCTTTCTGTGTCTGTTTCTATGTACTAAGCAAAGCTCCTAAGTCTCCCAGTCTTATTAGTGTGGATTTGTGAAGTAGGTGTCCAGTGGCACAGTCCTGAGAGGGGTCAGCTACAGGCCAAATTAGCTCAAGCCTCTGCCCCTCCAGGGCCACCTATTAAGATTCAGCAAGCAATCCACAGATGCTATGCTTATAATTTCCTCAAAAGGCCACACCAGAAACCGAGGCCACAATGTGAGTCTAGGTGCTGCTCAGCAAGGAGCACCTGACTCGCTGAGGATAAACCTGGATGTGGCTTGAATGGGGCCGTGAGGTGGGGGAGGTGGGGTTTCAAGGAATCCTCTGGAGCAACCTCTGTTATCCAGTCTGATGACCTCACGGCAGAGGTGCTGCTGTATCCATGCACCGCAAGGTGGGAGGGTTCAACAGGGAACAATGGATACCGCCGTCACTTCTGTACAGAGTGAGTCTCTCCTTGGCCCTCACATCGACAATGTCTCCCTATAAGTCCCTGGTGACCCTGGGCGTGAATTGGCACTGGTGCTCAGAGCGAGCAGGTCCGTCACCATGAAAATTTGCTCGCGGACGTGGCCCCTTTAAGAGGCATCTGTTGCTGCCTCCATCTTACTGCTGGAGACCGGGCAGCCCTGCGTCCTCGCCCCATCCTACCTTCTGCTGATGCAGGGTGCTTTTTTGGACTTCTCCCTAGTTGTATGGCTTGTTCATCTAGATCCCTGGCGATTTTTCCTTGCTGCTGCAAGGTTGCCAGAGGGAAAAACAGAGCCTCTATCATCTACGCCATTTTGGTCGCCCACCTCAAGTTCACCATTTTCCATGTGGCTTTTCATTTGTCCCAGCACTGTTTGTTGAGAAAACTATTATTTCCCTTTTTGGGTAGTCTTGATACTTTTTTTTTTTTTCTTTTTAGATCACTTGACCGTATACGTGGTGGTTTGTTTCTTTTCTTTTCTTTTAATTCTTATTTATGCCTACAGGGCCTGGTCTTCCTAGGTGGTCTCTCATCCAAGTACTAACGAGGCCCGACCCTGTTCAGGGTGGCATGGCCTTAGATCATGGACCGTGGCTCTACTGGGGCGCGAACCCAGGATGTTCTGCATATAAGGCAGACGTGCTAACTGCTACACTATGGAACTACGTCTGGTTTATTTATGAACTTATTCTTTTCACTGACCTATGTCTGTCTTTATGGCAGTACCATACTATTTTGATTACTGTAGCTTTATAATAAGTTTTGAAAAGAAGTGTGAGTTCTCCTACTTTGTTCTTTTTCAAGATTATTTTGGCTATTCTAAGTCTCATGAAATTCTATGTGAATTTCAAAATTAGCTTTTCAATTTCTGCCTCCTCCACAAAAGCAGCTAGCATTTTGATAAGAATTGTTTTGAATCTGTAGGTCAATTTGTAGGATATTGCTATCTTAACAATATTAACTCATATCCATGTTCTCGATCTTAGTGTGAAAAACATTCTATCATTCGACATTAAGTATAATGTTAGCTGTTTGTTTTTAATAGACACCCTTTATCAAGTTGAAGAAGTTCCCGTTTCTTTCTAGTTTGTTCAGTGTTTTTATCCTGAAATTAGTTGGGTTTTGTCAGATATTTTTTCTATTTCTATTGAGATAATTCTGTGGTTTTTGTTTTTTATTCTATTGATACAGTGTATTATATTAATTGATTTTTAGATGTCAAACAACCTTGTATTCCTGAGATAAATCCCACTTGGTCATAGGGCATATTTTTTTTATATATTGCTGGATTTGATTTGCTAGTATTTTGTAGGATTTTTTTCATCTATATTCATAAAAGATATTGATCTATTGTTTTTTTCTATTGTAATGTTCTTGATCGGTTTTGGTATCAGGGCCTCATACTGAATGGGAGTTATAGTAATTATTATGAGTAAATAAATCCAAATTTATGACACTCTTACCAAATAATATGAAATATATTTTTCATATATTTAAACCTAAAACAAAAGAAGGTTGACCATGAGCAAAGCAAATGAAGAATGTGATAAAATTATCCAGTCACACAAGTAATACCTGTTATTGTATAAAACCTGATAGATACAAAAGAAGAAAAGGAAAAAAAATTGTACTACCAGAGATTACTACGACAGGCACACCTCATTTTATTGCACTTCACTTTATTGTGCTTCACAGATACTGAATTTTTTACAAATTGTAGTTTTGTAGTGACTCTGTTGAACAAGTCTATCAGTGCCATTTTTTCAATAGCATTCACTCATTTTATGTCTCTGTGCTACATTCTTGTAACCCTTGCAAAATTTCAGAGTATCCCATTGTTATTATATTTGTTATGGTGACCTGTGATCAGCAGTCTTTGATGTTGCTATTGTAATTGCTTTGAGGTGCCACGAACTGCACCTATATATGATGGTGAACTTAATTGATAAATGTTATGTGTTCTGACTGCTCCACTCACCAGATGTTCCCCCATCTCTCTCACTTTCTTGAGCCTCCCTGTTTGCTGAGGCACAACAATATTTAAATTACACCAATTACTTATCCTCCAATAAGTGCTCAAGTGAAAGGAAGAGTTGCACAGCTCTTGCTGTAAATCAAAAGCTAGAAACAATTAAGCTTAGTGAGGAAGGAGTGTTGAAAGCTGAGACAGGCCAAAAGCTGGGCCTCTTGCGCCAGTTAGGCAAGTTGTGAGTACAAAGGAAAAGTTCTTGAAGGAAATTAAAAGTGCTATTCTAGTGTGCACATGAATGACAAGAAAGAGAAAGAGTCTTATTACTGATGTGGAGAAAACTTTAGTGGTCTGGAGAGAAGATGAAACCAGCCACAACATTCCCTTAAGCCAAAGCCTAATCCAGACCAAGGCTCTAATTCTCCTCAATTCTATGAAGGCTGAGAGAGGTGAGGAAACTGCAGAAAAGTTTGAGGCTAGCAGAGGTTGGTTCATGAGGTTTAAGGAAAGAAGCTATCTCATAACATAACATAAAAATACAAGGCGAAGCCACAAATGCTGATGTAGAAGCTATAGAAATTATCTAGAAGATCTAGCTAGGATAATTAAAGAAGGTGTCTACACTAAATGACAGATTTTTAATGTAGACGAAACAGCCTTATATCGAAAGAAGATGCCATCCAGGACTTTCATAACTGGAAAAGAGAAGTCAATGCCTGGCTTCAAAGCTTCAAAGGACAAGCCAACTCTTTCATTAGGGGTTAATGCAGTTGGTGATTTTAAGTCGAAGCCAGTGCTCATTCACCATTCCAAAAATCCTCGGGCCCTTAAGAATCATGTTGAATATACTCTTCCTATGCTCTTTATAAAGGGGACAACAATGCCTAGATGACAGCACATCTGTTTACAATATTCTTTACTGAATATTTTGAGCCCACTGTTGAAACCTTTTGCTTAGAAAAAAATTATTTCTTTTAAAATATTGCTGCTTACTGATAATGCACCTGGTCACCCAAGAACTCTGATGGAGATGTGCAAGATTCATGTTGTTTTTATGCTTGCTAACACAACATCCATTCTGTAGCCCATGGATCAAGAAGTAATTTTGACTTTCAAGTCTTATTATTTAAGAAATATATTTTTAAGACTATACCTGCCATAGATAATGACTCATCTGATGCATACCGGCAAAGTAAATTAAAACCCTTCTGGAAAGAATTCACTATTCTAGATGCCATTAAGAACATTTGTGATTCATGGGAAGAAGTCAAAATATCAACATTGACAGGAGTTCAGAGAAGTTGATTCCAGCCATGATAGATGACTTTAAGGGTTTCAAGACTTCAGGGGAAGAAGTAACTGCAAATGTTATAAAAATATGGAGCCTGAAGATGTGACTGAATTGTTGCAATCTCATGATAAAACTTTACCAGTGAAGAATTACTTCTTATCGATGAGCAAAGAAAGTGGTTTCTTGAGATGAAATCTACTCCTGGTGCAGATGCTGTGAAGATTGTTGAAATGACAACAAAGGACTTAGAATTTACATAAACTTAGTTGAAAAGCAACAGGAGGATTTGAGAGAATTGACTCTAATTTTGAAAGAAGTTCTGCTATGAGTAAACTGTTATCAAAAAGTATTGCATACTACAGAGAGTTTTCCACGAAAGGAAAAGTCAATTGATGTGTCACACTTCATTGTTGTCTTGCAGAAATTGCCACAGCCACCCCAGCCTTTAGCAACCATCATCCTGATCGGTTAGTAGCCATCAACATCGAGGCAAGACTCCCCATACCCCAGGAAAAAGACTGTGACTTACCAAGTCACAGATGATAAGTTAGCATTCTTTAGCACTAAAGCATTTTTTAATTAAGGTGTGTACATTTTTTTAGACATAATGCTATTACGCTTTTACTAGACTACAATATAGTGTAAACATAAGTTTTATATACACTGGGAAAAAACAAAAAAATGTATGTGATATTTGCTTTATTGTAGTGGTCTGGAATCAAACCCACAATATCTCTGAGGTATGCCTGTATTAACATTTTCACATATTTGCATATGTGTTCGCAACATACATATATACATAAAAGTTGGGCCATAATGTATATTCTACTTTTTAAAATACGGGTTGACTTTTAGTAAATTTATATATGAATGTAGTTGTATCTCTTAGGATGCTTTAGGGTGCATAAAGAGGAAATCCTCCTCAGGCTGGCATACCTGATAAGAAAACTTTAGTTCACACATCAGAAGTCAGATGAAGGACAGTTTTCTAGCTGAGTAATTCAGGTGTTTAAAGATGTCATTATGTCCCAGGTTTCCTGTCTCTCCACTCTGCCAGCTACAGCATTAGCTTTGTACTAAGATAGCCACTCGTAACATTTGGCCCTGCCCATTTCCTTGTCCACATGGCGGGAGAACCCTATCTTTCATGTCAGGAGGGACCTTTCCAGAGGACTGGGCAAGGCTCTCCTATTTTGGAGTTAGTCACTGAGAATCAGTCAAGCCCACCTCTTGAGCTGATGTCAATGAGCCTGCCCCAATTGCTTTTTCAGGTGGGCTAGCAAGGTGAGAAGTGGCTTTTGGCAAGTCCATCACAGCATTCACTGTTAAAGTTTAAAAAATGAAATAGTGTTTAAAAACGTGGAAAATCTGCAGGTCGTTGACCCATTCTGCTCCATCAAGAGGCAAATATTTTTCAATTCTAAGCTATTTTTTCCAGTATTCCCTTTCAAATTTGTCAAGAATGTACATATATTGTTATTTCTTTATACTTGTGGTAATTGGGGATTTAGCTCCCTTACAGCAACATCTCCTACCCACTTTGCCCACACATCACTGAGTATCTTAGCTGTTATCAACTAAATTGTGCCCCCCATTTATATCTTGAAACTCTAACTCTCAGTGTGACTATATTTGGGGATAGGGACTTAAAGAGGTAATTCAGGTTAATGAGTTCATAAGAGTTGGCTCTTATTCAATGTGACTGGTATCCTTCCAAGAAGAAGGAGAGACACCAGGGATGCACACATATATAAGAAAAGCCATGTGAAGATACAATGAGAAGAGCAGTCTGCAAGCTAGGAAGAGGGTTCTCACCAGATTCTGATGATACTGCCCACCATCTCGATCTTGGACTTCTAGCGTCCAGAACTGTGAGAAATAAATTTTTATTGTTTAAGCCATCTAATGTGTGGTATTTTGTTATGGTAGCCAGAGCAGATGATACAGTAGTTTAACCATTTTAAATCAATAGTGATTTAATCACTGTGACTATGTACATGTTGTTTACTGCTGAAATAACTTACATATTAAAACTTTTTTCCTTGTTAAAATAACTTACTTTAACTAGAGTTCTCTCTCTCAGCTTTTTTTTTTTTGTTCCCCCAACTGGTCCATCAAATGTCTTTCTATCACCGTCTTGGATATGCACACTCTTATAGCTTCTGGACATGTGATGTTTGCCCCGTAGCCCTCCATCTTCAAATCTGGCCCCCCGTGCTGTCCGAGGTGACTCAAGGCCAGAGCCACTACCAGTTTCCATCACATGAGACCTCCTTCGCTTCTGCTTTTGGAACCTGTGTCCTAGATTCTAGGACTTCTTGTCTCTCAGATTCCCACCTTGCTTTGCCAAAGGGCACCCTTCCTAAGAAAGAATACATTAGAGGTATTTCTGAGTCCTTAGATGCCTGAACATGCTTTAATTCTGCTCTGACAGTTGATGATATTTGGCTGAATATGGAATTTGAAGCTTGGAGTAATTTTCCTATATTTTGTTGGACATTTGAATTTTTTTACCTCTTTTTTTATATTATAAATACTTCTTTGAGTGCTAATTCTTTTAAACAGCTAAACTGTTTCTCTCGGATAAATTCCTAAAATACAAAATACAAAAAGATTGCACATTTTTAAGGTTTAAAAATAATATATGTTGCAAAATGCCTCCCAAAGCCAGCAGTGTATGTGTGTATATATATAATCTTTACACATATATAGCATCAGTATGTGTGTGTGTGTATTTGTGTGTGTATGGCATCTTTATCAGCCCTGGGTATCAACACTTTAAAAAAAATCGTTTGCTTGTTTGATGAGGGAAATGATGTTTTAGACAGCTGGCTCTGGCAAGTAGCGGTGGGAGTGTGGGGTTGGCAGTGGGAGGTGCTCAGAGGTACAAGACAGGGTGCCAAGTCTCCTTCCATCTTTCTTGTCAACAGTGAGAATCACATAGAGAGCTGCTATGATGGCTGGGGTGGCTGGGCAGAGTTGCAATGTCTTCAGGACTAGAAGATGGACAAATGAGCTGACATCTGCGCATGCCCAGGGTTTGCCAGGGGCGGGGTGCGGGCAAGGGTAAGCGCCCTTTGGGACCCTCCCCTAGATCTGCCCCACCCCTACTCTGCTTCCTGCCCACAGCCCTTTGTCTGAGTCTAAAGTCTATTCCCATCTGAGTATGGGAATAAAACTGAGCTCTAATCAGGAAGGAATTCCAGTATGTAAGTTACACCCCCCCCCCCCCCCCCCCCCCCCCCCCGGCCCTCTCTGGTTGTGAGGCCCTTGCAACTTATCATGGTGGCCAGCTATCATAAATTAAGCCACTCAGAATATTCACATCCAAGCGTTTGTGTGGACATATGCTGTCAATATTCTTGGGTACATGCTTAGGAGTGGAAAGTCTGGAGCATATGGAAGGTGTATGTTTAACTTTTTGAGAAGCCGTGAAACTGGTTTCCAAAATGATTTTACCATTTTTTATTTCCATCGGCATGGTATAAATTTCCAGTTTCACCTTATCTTTTGTCAACACCTGGTATGGTTAGTCTTTAAATTTTAGCCATTCTAGTGAGTGTGTTGTAGTCTCACAGAGGTTTTTATCTGCATTTCCCTCATACTAGTGATGTTGAATGGTTTTTCATATGCTCATTTGCCGTCTGTATATCTTCTTTGGTGAAGTGTCTGTTTGAATATTTTGTCCTTTTTAAAAAATTGAGCTGTCTGTACTCTTCTTATTAAGTTCTAAGAGTTATTTATGGGTTCTAGACACAAGTTCTTTGTCGAATATGTTTTGAAAGTATTTTATCCTCATTGTGGCTTGCCTTTTCATATTTGTAATTTTTTTAGCTTTTAAAAAACTTTTAATTTTAAAATAACTATAGACTCATAGGAAGCTGTAAATATAGTACAGTGTCCCATTTACGCTTTCCCCACCGTCCCCTAATTGTCCCATGTTATCATGTCCTTTCTGTTTGGAGAATGTCTTTAGCCATTTTTTAGGAGAAATCTGCTGGTGACAAATTCTCTTAGTGTTTCTGTGCCTAAGAATGACAACTTCTCCTAATTTCTAAATGATATTTTCACTGGATATATTTGATGTTGACAGTTCTTTTCTTTCAGACTTGTGTTACTTCCTTCGTCCTCCTTGGATTCATATAAGAAATCTGCTGTCATTTTAATTGCAATGCATTATTTCTTTCTAGCTGATTTCTGAATTTCTTTGTCTTTTTTAGTTAGTTTTTAGAAGTTTAATTATAATGTGTCTTGAGGTGGATTTCTTAAGGTTCATTCATTTCTTGGGGGTTCACTCAACTTCTTAAATGAATAGGTTTATGCTTTTCACCAAATTTTGGAAATGTTCAGTCATTATTTCTTCAAATATTTTTTTCCGTTCCATACTTTCTCCTCTCCTTCTGGGACTTCAGTGACAAAAATGTTATATCTTTTGTTTTTTTCCCACAGGTCTCTGAAGCTCTATTCATTTTATCCCATCTATTTTCTCTTTGTTGTTCACAGTGTATAAATTCTATTGATCTGTCTTTAATATTCTTTCATATCTCTAACCTATCATTGAGCCCATCTGGTGAGTTTTTAACTTTATTTAATTTTTTAAATTCTATAATTATCATTTTGTTTTTTAGATCTATTTCTTTACTTAGATTTTTTTTATTTTTATATTTCAAAAGTATTTGTAATTGCACTTTGAAACATTTTTATGATGGCTGCTCTCAAGTCCTTGCCAGATAATTCCAACATCTGAATCATCTTGGTTTGTCATCTGTTGTTCTTTTTTCCTCCTTCAGTTGTGATTTCCCTGGCCCTGGTACAATGAGTGATTTTTTGTTGTTGTTATTGTTTTGTTTTGTATCTGGACCTTGTAGGTATTATGTTATGAGACTCTGGATCCTGTGTAAATAGTCTATTTTAGCAAACAGTCATCCTGTTTAGGTTAGTATACCAGTCGTGGCCTACTTTTGTGGGCTGCAGTTCCAATGACAATTTCGTTTCTGTTTCCTTGCAGTGCTGTATTCTCGTGTGCTTTGTTTGCGGGCTAGTCAAAAGCTGCTCTGAAAATATGGGCCTCAAACCTTTTGGTATATTCATTCTGGTCAGTTTCTCATGTGGGTCAATCAGCTGTCTGCCCAGAATATCCTGTACAGCAGGGGTCACCCCTTCTGGGGCTATGAGTGAACCAATACCTGTCAGGAACTGGGCTGCACAGCAGGAGGTGAGCAGCGGGTGAATTAGAGAAGCTTCATCTGTATTTGCAACTGCTCCCCGCAGTGCTAGCATCACTGCCTCAGCTCCACCTCAGATCATCAGGCATCAGATTCTCAGGGGAGCGCCCATTCCTGGTGCCAAAAAGGTTGGGGTCTACTGGTGTACAGGTGTAGAGAACCCCTTTATCCAGTTCTCTCCTTTCCAAATCCTCCCCCATTCCCTAGTTTGGAGGGCGAGGGGCACTGCCAGCACTGCTGGGCCAGGAGAAGTCCAAAATCCCCATTTGTCCTCCACTGAGGCTGCCCACAGGGGAGGAAAGCTCTGAGGCCTCAGCTGCTGCTGGTTGGTGGATGGAAATCCATACTCCTCCACTGGCTAACACAATGGGCAGTGGGAAAGAAAGTGCCGCCCCAGGTCATCTGCTGTTGCTGCGCTGCCGTAGGCTGTCTTAATACAGGGTGGAGGCTGCAGTCCAGAATCACCACAGGTCTGTTGCGCCATCCTCGGAGGGGAAGAAAACATTCCATGCAGGACCGCTTGCTGCTGCTGTGTGGAGAAAGTTTTTCTGTTCCTTCTCCACTGACAGCACGTTGGCAGAGCAAGAAAGTGCTGCCTCTGGGCTGCCTGGCTTGTCTTACCATTGAGTAGCCAGCCTACCTTCCATCTTTCACAATCCTCTTTCTAGACGGAATGTTTCTGTCCTCCCAGAATTCACATGTTGGAGTCCTAATCCCCAAGGCAGTGGTATTTGGAGATGAGACCTGTGGGAGGTGATTATGTTTAAGTGATGTCATGAGTGGGGAGCCCCCATAATGGTATTAGTGCGCGGAGCCACACTCTCCCCACTTCCCCTGGAGCATGCACCAAGGAAAGACTGTGTAAGCAAACATCAAGAAGGCAGCAACCCAGGAAGCAAGCTCTCACCAGAGACTAAATCTGCTGGCACCTTGATCTTGGACTTCCAGCCTCCAGAAATGTGAGAAATAAATGTCTATTGTTTACGCCACCCAGACTATGGTATTTTGTTACAGCAGCCAGAGCTGAGACAGTTTTCTTGCGATCGTCAGTTGTGTTATGTCCAGGGTTTTAGTGCTGCTTAGTGATAAGAATAGGGAGAAATGGTGCTACATCATCTTGTCTGGAAAACCTGCAGCTTCTTTGAAAGAAGAGATGTTTTTTATTTTATAAAATCCGATATATGGATTTGTTTCCTGTTATACGTCATGCTCTTTGTGTCTGCAAACTCAAGATCACTGTATTAGTTATCTATTGCTGCATGATAAATGACTCCCAAACCTAGCAGCAAATATTTATTATTTTCACATGAGTCAGGAATTTGGGAATAGCTTGGCTGGGTAGTTCCAGCTCAGTCTCTCATGAGGCTGCAGTCTGCTGTCAGTTGTTGTTCAGACTGCAGTCCTATTGAGGCTTGATGAAATGAGTATCTGCTTCCAAGCTCACTCATGTGATTCATCCTTCCATCATGTGATTTGAGCCTTCCATTCTTCACTGTATGGGCCTCTCTTTATGACATTGCAGCTAGCTTCCCCCAAAGTGAATACTGAAAGGGAAGAAGAGAAAGAAAACACAAGTAGGAAGCTGTAGTCTTTTAATAGCCATCCCATCATTTCTGCCATATTCCATTTGCTATAAAGGTGAGTCACTAAGTCTGTCCCACATCACAGGGAGAGAAATTAAGCTCCACATCTTAAAAGAAGAAACATCAGAGAAGTTGTTAACGTTTCTTTAAAATCACTGCAGCTACTATGTTTTCCTCCTACGCTTTCTTCTAGAAGCTTTATAGTTATAGTTCTTATGTCTATTATCCATTCCAGGTTAAATATGTATATGATGTGAAGTAAAGATCAAGGCTCTTCTCCTTCTTTGCACATGGCTATTTATTGAAAGATTATCTTTTCTCCATTGAATTGTCTTGGCACCTTTACTGATAATTAATTGACCATATATATACATGGGTCTATTTCTGTAGTTTCTATTTTGTTCCATTTAACTAAAGGGTTATTTAACTTAGGGTTCTAGCCCAGTCTGTCTTCACATTCATATTATACTGTGTTGATTTCTGCTACTTTCTAATAAGTCTTGAAATCAAGTAGTATAAGTACTCTTTCAAGAGTTATTTTGGTTATTTTAGGTCCTTTGCATTTCCATATTTTAGAATCAATTGTCGATTTCTATAAAAAAGCTTGCTGACATTTTGATTAGAATTGCATTTATCTTCGATCAATTTAGGGGGAACTGACATCTTAACAATATTGAGTCTTCAAACCAATAAATACAGTTTCTTTCTCTATTTATTTAGGTCTAAATTTATTTCAGCAACGTTTTATAGTTTATAGTGTTATAGTTTGTAGAGTATGGGTCTCACACCTCTTTTGTCATGTCGGTGAGGGCTGGAGACAATGAAGAGCCAGTGCCAAGGAGCCAGGCATGCCTCTCTAGAATAGAGGTTCAACAGTACAGCCAGATGGTTGAAAGAATGACAGAGTGAACAAATGAGCATAATTCTTGGGCCAAAGTTCACAAATTTGTTCTTGATGATCTTTTGAGTTTGGACTGGTAGACTAAATCTCTAGTCACAGATTGTGGCCTGGACCTCCAGGTGGGTTCTGATATATCTACATAGTGATTGCTTATTAGCGGGGAGTTGAGAAGCCTCAACTGCCAAGCTTGGTCAGATGACAGAGCTTCTCTTTGGCTGGTTTCCCAGGTCCGAGATCTGTGAACTCCTTTGAGAAGTAATTTTCTTAGGGTTCTAGCCCAGTTCAGTGTGGCAGGCATTGTTCTAGACACCTGACAGGTGTTAATTCACGCTTCATGACAAACCTTTTAGGTACATATTTTTATCTCCGTTTTTGACAGAAGAGGAAACTGAGACGTAAAGGACATTAAGGAACTTGCACACAATTACACAACTGGTAGGAGGTGGCTGTTTAACAAATGTTCGTTGTACCTAGATATGATAAAAACCTGTACCAACACAAAATAATATGCCATAATTCACATCGGTGTGGTGTTTTATACTACATCTTTTTTTGAATTTGAATTAGTATTACAAAGAAGAATGTAGAAAACACATGTAGTCAGTTTAAAGATTCATAATAAAACAATTTATCCCACTGAGGTTAAAACAATTTATCTCACTGAGGTTGAGAAGGAGAACATTACAGGTACTTTAGAAGCAACTCTTCACCTCCCGCCGTGCCCCCTCAGACCCTCCCTCCCTAGTAGAGATTATCATATTTCTGAAATTTGTAGTAATAATTTCCTTACTTTTCTTTGTAGTTTTCTCTCCTGCATATATAATTTAAAGCAATGTATTAGGCCAAACCATATGAAATTGAAAACAGGTGATTTCATGTGGTTTAACCTGTGCATTTTCAGTGGAGGTAGTATTGTCTCAAGGGAGTGAAAATTGATTCTTGGTTGGGGGTGAGGCAAATAAAACCCACAAAAACCTTAGACATCACAGAGGTTTGTGGTGCCCCAACAAGCCAAACTATGTGGACAGATATACAGTATATCTGTGGAATTAAAATTTCATTGGAGGTTGGCATGTAAGGGAAAAAATGTCTAAATAGACTCCTCTGGGAGATGACAATGAAAAATAGGTTCAGAAACACTGGTTTAACCTAACATTATTTAGTTTTGCCTGTTTTTTAAACTTCGTACAAATGGAATCCTATGCACGTATCAGGTATATAGATACTAGGTTTTGGGATTTGTGCATGTGTGTGCAGTCCATTCCTTTTCCCTGCTGTCTACTGGGACACCATGGGAACACACCAGTTTGCTCACCCACTCCCTCTCCAGTAAATGACCATGTGGGTTGTTTTCAGTTTTTTTTTTTTCTTCTATTACAAGCAATGTTACTACAAATGTTCCTTCACAGGGTCCTAGTACACATGTGCATGCATTTCTGTTGGATTAGGATCCAACAGAAAGGATTAGGATCCCAGGCCATTGGAGGCAGGTTTATTTGATGTCCATTTTATTAGACGCCAAACTGTATTCCAAAGTGATTGTTCTATTTTACAGTTCCACTAGCCAGAGATGAAAGTTCTTTTTATAAGTCTTTCCTAACACTATTTTAACAGAGATTTTAATTTTTGTTAATCTAATAACTGTAATTGTATATCATTGTTTTAATTTATGTTTTCTTGAAAACAAATAAGGTTGGGCACCTTCGCACACATTTACTGGCTCTCCCACTTTCTTTCCTAGAAAGTAGAAATTTCTAGGTTTAAAGCTGTTGAGTTGTATCTTTTTCTTCTAGGTTCATAGACTCGTTTTTTTTTTTTTTTTTTTTTAAAGTATATTCTGGGTAGGAATCACTTTTCAAATATATGTATTGCAAATACCTTTCTTTCCCAGTTTGTGGCTCTCTTTTCATTACTTTATGGTGTCGTTTAACGATCAGAGCTTCTTAATTTTAATGTAGACAAGTAAAAAATATCAATCTTTCCCTTTTTTATTTATGCTTTTTTTGGTTTTAAGTAAGGTAGTAAAGATTCTCCACTGTATATACCCTTTTAAATGTCATTGGTATGCTTTCCATACTGGTGCTTGGAGATTTTCACACCCTCCCAGTTTCTTCACCTTCCCCCCGCCTCCCCATCCCAACACCTCTGTGAGTTTGCACAAGCCGGTTCTTATGCGTGGACCGGGGCTGGGCGAGGTTGGCTGGGGCGGCCTGGGCGCTGCGCAGAGCAGAAGTGGGCTGGGGAGGGGCGGTCGCTGTGGGCGGGCGAGGGCCCGGGGAGGAGCAAGCGGCCTTCGGCAGGTGGCGCCCGCGCCCCGGCTCCTGCGCACTTTGTCCGCAACCTCCCTCCTGCGCCCAGCAGCTGCTTCCTGCTGTGTCCTCTAGGGTTCTCCCTTCCCTGGTCCAGTCTCTAAAATGAGCCTGCCCTCAAGGCTCTCAGGAGGATTGAGGATTATCGAGGCTACAGCTCGAGCTGGGACGGGCTGCTCCTTCAGAGCAGTCTTCTGCAGTCCACACCAGTCTCTGTTGCCTGAGGCTCAGCTCTGCTCTCTCAGCATGACTCCCAGGGCACCTGGAGGCATTTGCGTTTGAGACTTTAGTCCTGTTCGATGGAGAGGAATGCAGGACTTCATGAGTCAATCATTGCTTTAAAAAGTTAATTCTGGTGATTACCTAAAATAGTTTAGAAAATCTGAATGGTGCAGAAAAAGAAGAAAAATAACCTATATTATTACTTCAAAAATAAATACTGTGTATATTGTTTGTGTAATTTATCCAGTCTTCTTTCTGTGTATTCCGTTCTGTTAAACACCATTAGAGAGCACCTACTGTGTCCCCAGCTATTTTCCAGTTGAGGCCCAAGGCTGGAGGGCTCCCTGGGACTGCAGAGGCCACAGACAGACCAGGGTCTGGCCCTAGCATGTGAGGACCGCACAATAGGTGCCTGCTTTATCGCTGGACCGAATGTGGTCTTAGTTTCTGTGTCAAGTGGCCCAGGATGGGATTGCTTGCTGTCCCCGCGGTTTGTCAGAGTCAGCCGAGGCGGTGGCCCAGGACAGCAGAGGTAGGGAATACAGCCAGCTCTCTCACCACCAGGTCCCTTCCTCCAGGCGGCGCTGCTGCTTCACTCTCCTGTGGGGTGACAATGGTGCGGGTGTCTGGGATATTGCCCTGCACATATGAGGTCCTGGGGCACAGACCCCGGCGCTGTGCTCTGCTCTAGTAGGTAGCTCCAGCCCAACAGCCTTTTTGATGACCCTACCTTCCAAAGGTGGGTTTTCGTACCACCTGGAAATCTCCGTGGGGCAAGCAGCGTCCAATCCGACTTAAAGGTTGAGAAGCTAAGTGCCCCCACCCCCAAAGCCCATTATTACTAACTCGTTAGTAATAATGGCCGTTATTTACGAATGAAATAAAAATAGTTATCTTTCAATTTATGAATATGGCATTCAAACAAGTATACATACTTGTTAAGTGGTTTGGACCTAACTGCCTAATGAATGGACTTCTTAGGTGTTTCTGAGACACCAAGGGCTTTATGATCTGAAAGAGTTTGAGACTATCTGGCTTAGATGGTTCTGCCTCTAAAACTTAACATGTGCCCTTAAGAGGAGTGGCCACAGATGTGTGTGTGCTTTAGCAGTTCCTCTTGGACAAGCAGGACACTAGAGGGGCCTGGACATTAGGGGGAAGGGCAGAGGTGGAGGCCAAATCTTCTCTGAAAGCAGAACTCTGCAGGGCCTTTGGGGGTGGTTTTTATTTATACCTAGCAGTGCTGATGAGCTGATGAAGTTTAGCTGGGCCTGAGAAAAGTTGGAGAAACAATGGGATGTTGGCTAGTCAAACGCTTCACACAGAGCTGTGTTGAGTGTGTGGTAAGCTGGAGCATGCTAGTCTCCATGCAACTGGTGATGGCCCTGCACACTTGGGGGTCTGGCATCTACAGCAAGAAAAAAGCAGTTGGGCAGCATCTATTAAATTAGAAATACATCTATTTTTAAGCCCAGCAACCACTCTGGGCCATCCAATAGAAAGGAAGTGCAGTGGCTGAGCTGTGCGTGCAGGGGTGGTGCAGGCCCCAAAGTGGGAGCAAAATGACTGCTCATCTCTAAGGATGGCTGAACAGATCACAGTTACCCACATGTGAAACATTACGTAGCCACAAAAAAGAGCAAATTTCACAGGCATTTCTTCTACAAGATATCATTGAACAAGAAAATCTATATACAGAAAAGTGTGAAACAAGATCCCACTTTATAAAGCAAATGACCTAAAGTCTCCTCTTACACATCTGTACAGATGTACATATGTGTTGATATGCATAAATATGCTTGATTATTATTACGTGAGCATGGTAGAAAAATATGGAGGATGTATGGAATACAAATATTCTGTTATTAATACAGAATATGTAGGAGATGAGATGTAGATGAGAGAGAAGTGGATGTGGAGCCAAGCAAAGAAGGAAAAGAAAAGGGATTAAAATAATGAAAACACACCCATTCTTATACATTTCTATAAAGTGTTACACACATATGTATATTTACACACATATACATACAGATGCTTTTATGTAATTAAAGGTGTGTTTATCATATGAACAAGGCAGAATGGAATTACAAGCAGTTCTGTTGCAAACGAAGTGGCATAAAACAATATGTTATGCTCATAGAGTCTGTGGGTCAGCACTTTCGTAAAGGCTCAGCTGGGCACTTGCTGTCAGATATCAGCTGGAGTTGCAGCCATCTGAGGCTCACTGATGGAAGACCGCCATTCCAAGGTGGTGCACTTGTGACTGACAAAGTAGTGTTGGCTGTTTGCTGTGTCCTTGGTTGCTTTCTAAGTGGGCATCTCCCTGGGGCTACGAAGTATCTTCATGGCAACATCTAGGGCAGCCCCACATGAACCATTATAGCAAAAAGGCAGCCATAGATAGTAGGGAATCAACATGGGTGGCTGCGCTCCAGTAAACCGTATTTACAAAAATAGGCTGCAGGCCAGATATGGCCTGTGGGCTGTAATTTGCTAACCCCTGACATACAGTAAGCCATGCTTAATATTTTGGCTTTTCCTCTGAGAGACATAAAGAGCCGCTGGAGGATCCTGAGCAAAGAAATAATGAGCATGTTTTGACAGCCACGCTGGCTGCTGTGTGGAGGACATTTAGAAGGTCGAGACCCAGGCAGGAGGCTCTTGCCGTGATCTAGGGGACCTCGGTGCTGGTGATCGAAGTGAGAAGGGATTAGCTGTGCTTTGAAGCTACATACAGATTGGTTGATTGAATAATTCTCTTAGAAAGTAATACAAATCCAGACACCCTGTTGGCCCCCAGCCCTGTGTGGCTGTCGTGAGCTTTGGGGCTGATGGCCAAGAAATTCGGGTGGGGGTGCACGAGTGTTGAGTTGGCCACTCTCAAGTGTGACGTGGCAGCTGTACCTGGAGATGGAGTGAGCTCCTCCTGCAAGAGTGAAGGCCAGTTCCCTCCAATAGGGAAGCTGAGTGTGTGTGTAGGGAGAGCCCTGGGGCCAGGAAGCCTGAGCACTGGGACTGGCCTCCTACGAAGCTGCTTGCAGCTTTCTGTTGAGTGTGTGGAAATATGTCCAGGAGGCAGGGTGGCCACTCCTGCTGGGGCTGGCGGCAGAGCTGTCCAGCTTGGATGGGCCACAAGTGGCTTATCACTGACCTTTGGGCTCTGCTCCATAAAAAGAAATATGTGAACATGTAAATAAAGTTGAAGCTGTGGGTTTTTCGATTCAAGCTAGTGATTCATGTTCTGTAACTGTCAGTGTTATATTTAAATAAAACTGCAGATCTACCATTTTTTCCTCTTCTGAAAATTTTCTAATGTGTATAAAAGTTGAAAAATTAGTTAAATTTACACCTTTACACCCATTACCTAGATTCAATACTGAGCTTTTGTTTTAATCAGGGCACAACTGAAGCCTTCCTCTTGTCCACCATAAAGCTTTCTCGCTTCTCTGCCTTTGAGTCTCTACCAGAAGACAAACACATTCATGGGCAACTCCCTTGCTATAGCAACCTCTGAAAAAATAATTTTTGCCTATTCTCATTTGGGTGGTCTTCATTTATTTCCATAATGGGATTACACTGTCCTTCTGGGTAAAATTAAATAAAGCTACGTTATTAAATAAAGCTACATTTTAAAACCAAAGATTTGGTGGCCCCAAAATTGGACCAAGAGACCTGAAAGATGAGCAGATGTTGTCGGTGGGTTAGGGGAGAAAAGGGCTTGACTTGGGGCTGGCAGTGCCGGAGGCCAGTTCTATGAGGCCAGCACGCAGGAGGGACAGTTCAGCTATGTGAATGAGGATGCGCTCTGTGGACACCTCACTCACCTGCATTCCCACCCCACCCCACCAGTGCAGAGCGAACCTTAGGCTGCACAGGTACTGTCTCAACTCTGCTCAGGCTGCTATAACAAAAATGCCACAGACTGAGTGGCTTAAACAACAAAAATTTATTCCTCACAGTTCTGGAGGCTGCAAGTTCAAGATCAAGGTGTGAGTAGGTTTGGTTTCTCCTGAGTCCTGTCTCCCTGGTGTGTAGATGGATGCCTTCTCACTGTGTCCTCACATGGCCTTATTTCTTTGTATGTGCATCCCTGGTGTCTCTTCCTCTTCTTATAGGGACACCAGTCACATTGGATTAGGGGGCCTCAGTTAAATAACCTTGTTTAACCTAAATACCTCCTTAAAGGTGGACAAGAGGAAGGCTTCAGTTGTGCCCTGATTGGAACAAAAGCTCAGTATTGAATCTAGGTAATGAGTGTAAAGGTGTAAATTTAACTAATTTTTCAACTTTATTTGTACCTCATAAGTCTATTTTTATTGCTTCATTTCATCACCAGAAGCCAAAGCTCAGCAACCTAGACCATTATGCCCATACTTTCAGGCCAAGAATGAAGGATTGATTTGAAACACCAATTCTCAACCTTGACAGCCCATGGAGCATCCCCTGGGGAGACTACAGCCTATCTGAAAAATGGGTGCCTGGGCCTCCCACTCAGGCCCAACCTAAATCATGGGCATCTCCACTTTTATAAGTTCACTAAATGACTCTGATGGACAATGAAAATTAAGACCTGCTGACTTAGAGAAATTCCTAAACTGAAGTGAAAACAGAAGAAATTAGTGAGTTTGCTAACAGATCTTCCTTTATATATCAGTTATGATTAGGTTCAGCTATGAGGAACAAAGTCCCAAACAATAGAAGCTTATGCAAGATAGAAGTTTATTTCTGTCTCATGTAAATGAAGTCTGGAAGTAGGCAGTTTTAGTGCTAGTATGATATCTTCATGATGTTTCAGGCTCATTCTATCTTGTGGCTTCCATTCCCAAGATCACCTCATTGTCTAAGACGGATGCTATCGTACCAACCATCACATTTGTATTCTAGGCAGCAGGATAGAAAAAAGAAGGGTGAAGGCATGCTATATCCTTTTGAGGAGCCTTCTTGGAAGTCTTATGTAACATTTATGTTTACATTAATTTGGCCAAAAAGGCATAAAAAACACTAACCACAAAACAAACAAAAATTTTTAGACTTTATTAAAATTGAGAACTTGTCTTCATCAAAAGAGTTCATCAAGAGAGTCAAGCCAAAAACTGGGAGAGGTATTCAGAATACATACATCTGACAAAGGATTCCTATCAAGAATATATAAAGAATTCCTGCAAATTAATAAGAAAAAGACAAATGACCCAATTTTAAAAAAATCAGCAAAAGGCACATTTTACAAAGAATTTATCCAAATACCCATAGCATATGAAAAGATACTCAGCATCATTACTTATCTGGGTAATAAAAATAAAAAACCACATGTAATACAGTAAGTCCTAACTTAACGTTGTTGATGGGTTCTTGGAAACTGCAACTTTAAGCAAAAAGAAGTCTAACAAAACCAGTTTTCTGGGGTGGTAAACACACAATAGAATATATGGATGTCAAATTATAATGTACATCTGAAAATTATATTGGTTAATTGTATTAACCAATGTTATCCCAATAAACTTGTAATAAAATAAAAAACATAGGCTAACTGACATATACAAGAGTTAAGTTCCTACAGCATATTTCTGGTCACAAAAATCAAACTGAATAAAGATTCAAAACACTTCTAATATTAAACATTGAAATAAATGTGAGCTATACATATATTTAAGAAAAATTAATAAAAACAAATAAGATCACGATTTTCCAAACCACTTATTGCAGTTCAGGGTTTCATGTGGCAGGACCCACTCCTCGCAACGCAGAGTGCAAGCAGGAACCTACCATGGACAGGATGCCCATCCATCGCAGGGCCACTCACTCACACACTCAGTCTGGGACAATGCAGACACACCAGTTCATTTAATGCACACATTTTGGGGATGTGGGAGGGAATTGGAGCACCCGGAGAAAAACCATGCAGACCTGGGGAGAATGTGCTGGGAATCAATTTTCTTATCATCATCATTATATCGAAACAATGTTTAACGAAATGACATGATCCAAGGACCTGCTATACCACTATTCAACTACTGGAATGACTAAAATTGAAAAGATTGATGTCAACAAAGGTTGGCAAAGATGTGGAGAAATGGAAACTGTCATTCACTGTCTGTGGGGGTAGATTAGTTCAAACTTTTTGAAAAAGTGGAGGAAGTTCGTTATAAAGTTAAAATGTACTTTTATGGGGTGGCTCCATAGTGTAGTGGTTAGTATGTCTGCTTTACACACAGAAGGTCCTGGGTTCGTGGCCCAGGTGGAGCCACGGACCATACTCGGTGCACCAGGCCCCGGGTGTGTGCCACGAGCGTATAGGAGGAGACGCCCCACCTCCAGTTCTTAAGGGGATACAGTGACATCCGTAGGTCAGGAGTGTAAAGGGGGAGGTGTGAAAAAGGGGAAAAAATGTACTTTTATATGGCCTAGAAATTTTACACTTTGGTATTTACCCAATAAAAATAAAAATATTATGTCCTCATAAATAATTTGGTAGCAACTGAATTCATAAATAACTAAAAATTTGAAACAACTCAATGTCTAATAACAGGAGAATGGATAGAGAAGTTATGATACATTAATATGACACAGATATAAAGAAGCACAAAGGCCACTCACTGCAGGCCATATGCTCATCAGGCCCAGCTAGCAGCACAGGCCACCCGCCCTGCCCCTAAAAGGCTCTGGGCCTGTGCTGGAGTCTTGAAGCAGCAACTACAGTTGGAAGTAAAGGGAGCTCAGAGCTAGAGAGGGCATAGCCTGCTCCACCATTGGTACTTCCTCCTGGGAGAATGGATTCAACTAACCAGTGTCCGTAAGGAGTTGCAGGTAACACACATGGTATATAACAAGTATAGCATGGAACACACAATATGTAACATGTAGTATAAAAGGCACACAGTGTGTAATATATAGCATGTGTACACACATAGCACATGCATATAATATGTAACTTACATTGTATATAACATGCATGATGTGTAATATATAGAGCATGTAGCACACAGTAAATAATATTATAGCATGTAACACACAAAATATGTATAGCATGTAACATATATGCCATGCAATGAATAACATAACACCTATAGCCTATAACACATACATGCTACAGATGCATAGCATGTAACACACATCAGTCATACATGTATATCATATAACATATATAACATCTAATATGTATAGCACGTAACATGGCACATGATACGTATGGCATATAACAGAATATGAAGCACATAGCATATAACATGTGTAGCATGGAATAGGTACAGCATGTGCACATATATAGCATGTAAGGCACATAGCATGATTCTAAGGCTATGGTTTGCCCTTCCACGGGGCACATCTTCCCTGAGTAGTCGGCCTAAGGAGGGATAACTTTTTCTAGTGGGTATAACTGGGCTTGTTTCGCTCCATCCTTCACCCTATACCTTTATTTTCTTCTTGGGGCCTGGCCTGTATAAGCTGGGTTAAAGAAGGGGGCTTTTGTAAAGTGGCTATGAGCAGAGAACAGCCCGGGAGGCCCTTTTCTGCAGTAGCCCCTGGAGCCACATTGGATGGTCACTCTTGGCAGTGCTCAACCTCTGGCTGCCTTGTGGTCCTGACCTCCCAGACTGACTTTGTGGGGGAAGCTGGCTTCCCTCCCGCTCCGTCTTGCTGTGGCTCCAACATGGGAGAAGCAACATGGAAAGAGGACTCTGGTAGCTGCCCTAGAATCAGGGTCTCTGGGTTCATGTTCCCCCAGAGGTGGACCTACAGTAGGGATTCAACTATAAGCAGTGTATTCAGGAGGTGGTTCTAAGAAGTTCCGGTATATACATGAGGATGTGAAGAAGGACAATGACTACATAGTAGGTCCCACCAGGCAACTGGGAGTGAATACTCCTGGGACTCAAGGGGAAATTATTGTCTTCCATCCTGGAGCCATCAATTCTCCAGCTACAGATGCCATCTCACAGGAAGGTCCATGCAGCTATGACCTACTTGTATATCAAATCTCATCTGACCCTTCATTTTACAATAGAAACAGATACTCAAGGATAAGAAGCATTTTTACCCCAAAGCTGGCATGTGGAGGAGCTGGATGTAGAACTTTACACTAGTTCCTCGGCTGGTAAGTTCAGAACCAGATTGATGAGCAAGGGTTGAGTGTGAAAGGAGAACATGTGAGGACTGGCCTGAGGTCAGTGGGGACAACGTGATAGTCCATCAGGACATGAGCAGAGTTAGGGCTGAGGCAGGAGCCCATGGGGCTCCACTCCCTAGCTTGGGGCCCCCTTCTGTCACTTGACTCCATCTGACAAGGCCCCACAGTGGGCCTAGCTCTGAAGGGAGGCCAGCCCCCTGCATACAGCTCATAGTGGCCTTCCAAGGAAAAATTACCCTAAACAAGCTGAAAAAGAGCCAAAGAGGTAATTGCAGAGGAAAGAGTGGCAGTCGTCTGGCTTCTCGCCTGGGCCCTCAAACAGATGACACTGGTTTTATGAGGGGAGTCTTGTTCTTCTTGCTGGGGAAACTCAGAAATAGCCTGTCAGGAGGGCATGGTCTGAGTTGGGGTTTGTTGGCAGAGGCTGGGAGCATAAGGGACTTGATATGGTCACGTTCTGTCCAATTTTCTTGAGACTGTGCCTGAGGTCTTTTAGCACGGAGCATCCCTTAAGTTGATTGAAGGGAATGTTGCTGCCCGTACTGGGTTAAGAGTGGCTGTGTCCGAAGGCAGCTTGGGTAAAATAAAAGTAATCCTCTAGAGAGAGTGCTTCTGCTTCTGGGAATGTGGAGCAGACCTAATTTTCCTTATTCCTCCTGCTAAGTACTACAGAAAACCCTGGATGTTTTATAGAGATAGAGACACAGATATAGATATTTCTATATCTGTATATGTATATAGACTATCTACCTATCCATATATTATATATAACATATATAATCTATCATCTATCATCCTCTACCTATCTATATCTATCATTTATCTATCTATCATCTATCTATCTACCTACCTACCTACCTACCTACCTACCTACCTACCTACCTACCTACCTATCTAGCTATCTAGCTATCATCTATGTATCTATCTAGGATCTAAAAGGTAGAGAAAAGAAGACATACCAGTGAGGGACTTTGAGACCCAAGGAATGACATGATGTGACTTCCTGGATTTTCTCATGTGTCCCAGAATTAGGGCAGAAGCAGCCAGCAACTCAGAGATGCCAATGGTTACACACAGAAAAGCCCCAAAGAAAGCCTGCTCTCTTAGCCAGAAGACCAAAGAGAAAATTCTTAGGCAATACCATCTTTACTGTAGGCAAATGCCACAGAAAAATCTGGCAAAGGCCTAAGTGGGGGTTCGAGACTCTATGAGGCCCCAGCGTCCCTGCCAGTGGTGTCAGAGAAGGCTGCATAGGGAGCCAGGACTTTTTTCCCCACTGGCAGTTATAAGCCCCCTATGGGTGGCAAGAGAGGCCAAATGCAGAACCTGGATTTTTATCTACACTTGGGACTCTAGTGACAGGGACAATGACTGTGTGAGAGTGGCCGGGCCCATACTGGGGAACGGCATTATTACTCTAGGTTTCAACCAGCGAAATGACACAAAATGAATGCTTAGAAGAATGTGAGGCGAAGATGTCCCTCTGCCCCACATCTCAGCCTGGGAGTTCTTGGGCCTGGCTGTCTGGCTGGGTCCCTTCTTGTTTAGGAGCCTAAAGCCTGGTTTGTAGCCTGAGCTTCTACACTGCCTCACATGCAGGCTTTTAATTTTGAGAAACATAAAACCACACAGAGGAGTACAAAGAATAACATGATGAACCCTCATGGATTCACCACCCAGAAATGACAGTTGTTATTCTTCTTTTTGCCTTGTTGTTTAGCTATAACATGTAAAATGTTACTCCAGCCTGAGTCCCACCCTCTCCCTGCTCTTAGAATTCTGAGAAAATCACTGTCATGAATTTAGCATTTATTTCCCATTTTGCTTTTGTTTTTATTTTCAGCCATCTATGTTTGAATAGGCAGTTCATTCACATTTCAAAATTCAAAAGGCACAAAAGAGTATATAGAAAAAAACCCCTTTCCATTCTGCATCGTCACATGTCCATGTGTGTATGACGCCAGCAGAAGCAGGTGGGCAGTCTTGAAGCTGAACATCCCTAGCAGTTGGCGGAATGGAAGTGTCAATTGGGCTGCAGCCTCCAGTTGTGTTCCCTTTGCAGGAATACCATCTCCAGTGGCTGCACCATGTGGCCTGTCACTGATAAGCTTGGGTTTAGTTGAGAGAGACAGAAACTCCAAACAGCAGTGGCTTAACTAAGGTACATATTTGCTTCTCCCTTAAATGAATAAAGTGTTCGGGTAGGCAGCCCAAAGCTGTTCAGGTGGTTCCATAATCACCAGCGATTTATCTTGTTGCTCTACCATCCTCAACACAAGGCTTTTACTTCATGGTTCAATATAGCTGCTTGACCTCCGGCCCTCACATCCTCATTCTAACTATTAGGTAGGAGAATGGGAGGAAGAGGCTCCCACTGCTTCTCTTGCAGGATTCTTTCCTGAATTTGCAAGTGTCATCTCCTCTTGCACACTGTTGGCCAAAGTTCAGTGGTGTAGCCACATTTCATCGTGAGGGGCTGGGAAGTGTAGTTGTGACCCTGGCTGGCTGTGTTCTCATTGATTTGTGGAAGTGGGGGAAGACAAATATCAAGGGACAACTAACAGGCTTTGCTGTGATGTTGAGTTTTAAATCCTTTGAAGTGGGAAAATTAGTTCCGGCATGGAGTACCAGCTGAGGACGGGCAGACTCCAGGCCACGTCCTGTGCAGTACCTCTCAACATGCTCTGAAGCACAAGGTTGGACAGTGCTTTAAGCTGCTTCCTAAAAATGTGTTATTCAAGCTGGAAACCTAATTCCCCTGGAAGCCCTTCTTGCCAGAGCCCAGGGCCCCTTAGAGCAAGCACCCCTAGTGTATGCGGTTGTCATACCGCGGGCGCCTCCCTGGAGATGGCCCTGTGAAGCATTAAGATCTCATGTTCAGCACCTTGAAAACAAGACTGTTTGGAGCTCATGAGGCCCTGGATCCAGCCTCGAAGCTTCTGGGGAAGGGTGGCACCATCCAGAACAAAGAAGCACTGCCAGCCAGCTGAGACTCGAGGAGCCAGGCTGGCTCCCTTAAGTCTTGAAGAGGTCACATCTTGAATGCTTGGCTTTTGTTTGAGAAAGCAGTGTTTCCCATAGTCCCTAGGCTTCCTTTCAGAGAAATCCCAGGGTTTCGATGAGTCACAGAGCAGGGCATGAGGACGGAAATGGTAATAATAGGCCCATCAGAGGGGATAGTGAGAAGCTTGCAGGGGCACTGGGGTGGCGGGGGGCCCTCAGGCAGATATGAGTGGGAGGCACCATGGGCCTCAGTGCTCCATGCTGTGGCTTTTGACAAGCCTTGTAAACTGTGGTGGGCTAAGAAAGAAGCAGAGAGGGACAACACTGGCTTGGCTGCAGGATGGGTCAGTGCAGTGGCATGGCAATGGGAGTGTGGCAAATTTAGACAGAAAGCAGGCCTCCCATGGCTGGTGGGTGGGTGGGGGAAGGAGCTGTCTGGTAGATCATTAAGAACCCCACACCTGTGTGCGGGGGAGGAATTTGTGTCAAGGGGAGGGGCTGGAGAGAGGGGCAGCAGGGCCAAGAGAGCTGAGGTGGGACCAGTCAGCAGAGCAACAGAGAGGACAGACTGGCCCCTGGGGGGATCTCTGTGTCTCAACCAAGCCAAGAGGGTGATGCTGAGTCCTGCCTGCCTGTACAATCTGCAGTGGAGGACAAAGGCATGTGGTCTTGGCTAGGTCTGATGGCCTTCTTGACATGGTGGCAGGGGACAGCAGAAGGGGCCATGCGTGGAGCATCTTGCTACCCATCACTGGAGGATAAGAGTGTCCTCTGGGCACCGATGCCACAAGGAGGAGACAGGGGAACTCCTAACATGCTGGTTCTTACCAGGAGAGACTGTTAAGTTGAATGAATTTTAAAAAATCACACTTCAGAGGGAATGGAAACAAAGTCAGGATGAGAGCAGTTCCTTTAAAAAGGGCATGTTTTGAAGCAAGTCTAGGTTGGGGCTGTGTAAATTCAAACCCCTTTGCTGGGCCTGCCCAGGAACCCAGATCCTACCTGAAGCCTGAGGCCCCAGCTGAAAAGGCCTCAGGCCTGAGTGGACCGGGCTGGGAATGAGCAGGGAGGCCCAGCTGGTGTGGAGCCAGGAGGGTCTTCTGTACTCATTGGGCAGGAAAGAAGGCAGGGTGGGTGACCCTCCCAACTCCTAAGGGCAGGAAACAAGATGGTGCTGACCAGGTGGGGATAGTTGGGGGATAGATGGCAGAGGAGGTACCTATAAAGTTGTCAAGGTCTTTTGAGGGGAAAAATGGGAAAAAGAGGATAGTGCTTAGGTGTGCCCATAGGAGAGGCTGGGACCTACATGGCTCTGCTTTACCAGGGGGTAGCACGGTGGATGTGACTGAGCTGGTCATGGGGAGGGCCAAGACTCTTCTTTCAACAAGCCCTCTCCCAGCAGCTTGTCTGTGGCAGGGCTGGAAACAGAAAAGAAGGCATAGCATGAGGTACGCTCCACCTGGGCCTGAAATCCAAACCCTGATCTGACAACAAAGCTGTACTGAGAGGTTTCTCTGGCTGTAGCATGGAGGGGAGCCAACACCCGGATCCCTATAGCAATGGGCTCCTTGGACCGTGAGGTGAAGCTCTCTCTAAGCCAGGTCTTGTCAAGGGGGCTGGGTGTTCCACCCTGGTTCACTGGGGCAGAAGATTGTGGGGAGTGGACCTGGTCAACCAGAAAGGGTGCTGGGCAAAGGGTCTCCACAACATCAAAATATGCAGTGCCTCCTGAGGCCTCCTGGTTTTGGAGGTCACTGAGACCAGGTACATGCCTCTGGAGGGGACTATGGGCTTCCCTCTCCTTGGGGTTGGCCAACGTCCCCCAGGGAGCCGAGTGCTCTGGGATGGAAGCACAAAGGCTAGAGGACCAACTCCTCTCTGCGCCATAGCAGAGGGGATCACACCCAGGTGGGGCAGAGCAGGACTATTTCCCACAGGAAGAGAAGCGAACTAGATACAGAGCACCATGTGAGGACAAGCACTGGCCCCAAGGTTTTGGGAGTGAGGCTCCAGGGAAAGCATGTAGGTAGCAGGCCCATGCCAGGAAATGGCAACTGCTGGTCATACCTGAAATTTTAGATATGAGGGGTGAGCAAGCGGAGCTGGGGGTAGGACACAGGGATAGGGGTACTGCCTGAACCCAGAGACCCAAGGAGCAAGCAGGCTTGCTCAACAGTGAGAGGCCAGAGGGCCATGTGGGAAGGCGGGGCGGGCAACAGGCTGGGATGACACAGGGGAGGCTACACCAAGTGCAGGGGTGTAGGAGCCAGGCCAGGAATGAGAGCTTCCTGGGTTTCAGGCTCAGGACACCTGAGAGTGGCCTTCCACTTAATACAGATAGGAGAATGAAAACCGCTACCTTGGAGGGAGGTGTTCTCAGGACTGGTATCGCCCCTGTCTGATCACACACTGGCCCTGCAGAGCTGGAGACCTCCGAAGGTGGAGGGCACTTCCATCATGGATTCCTGAGGGAGGAGCAGGGTGAGGGCTTCAAATGAAATGTTCCTGGAGTGGTCTCTGAGCAGGTTTCTCTACACTGGGGTTCCTCTTGGGATCTGCCTCTGCTCCCCGCTTGGAAGACTGCTTTGTTATTACAAAGGGATGTTCCCTTAGGGACCAGATAGTCAAGAGTACTATCTGGATTTGGACCGGAGAGTAGGGTTTAAGGGGCAGCCATGTCTGTCCCATGTAAGAGTGACACAGCAGCTGACCAGGAGCTGGGACTTTGTGAGTACTGGCTGTGACCACTGCCTCCTGGGTTTCTGCCCTTCATTTGCTTGGGGGGGCCTGCCTATCGCCTTCTCTGTAGGCAGAGTAGTTTGGAAACCTCAGATACCTGGCCTCTCCTCGTAATTCTTTCTCCTAAGTGAATTCTAGATATTCCGGGAAGGGGGAGGAGACCTTGAGGTCTGAACCTCTTAAAAGTTGAGGGAAAGAGGTCACTAAGAAAGCAAGCACATGACGTTTGCATTTCTCTCACCCTTTCAGCTGGGTTTTTTTCAAGTACTGCAGTTAATACTTAATAAGTTATACTTTGTAGCAATGATAATTATATTTTACCTTCACAAAATGTGTTAACTTCTCCTTCACTGGGATACCTGCACCTGAGGGAAGTCTCTCTGCTTCTGCACCGAGTCCTGTGCTCGCAGATGCTCATTTTTAAAACCAAATGAGGACGCCCCTGCCACACAATGCTGGGTGGACTACTATGTCAGCACAGACCACAGCACGCCATAGTTCTTTTTCAGGGTTTATTTCATCTGCTAACATTCACTCTTGCCCTAGACAAAAAACGATTAGATGATTATGACTTGCTTTTCCATCAACTCATTTTTTGTTTGAATAACCAAAAAAATTTCTTCTCAACATTTTTTTTTTTTTTTAAGAAGAAGCTATAAATAAATAAAGCTTTAAATGCTCCTGGGTTCAAGTTAAACACTTCCAGTTCCCAGAAAGTTCACAGACTCACTGCTTAGGCAATTCTGTCATCCCTGCTTCCTCCTCCAGGAGAGGACACTGCAGGCCTGTGTGGGGAGTGAGTGGTTCTCTCACTGTGTGTTTGCTTGTCCTCTCAGCCCTGGGAAGAGCCCCTGGGTAGGGCTGCCCTGTCCCGTCTCTGGAGTTCATCAGAGGAGATGCTGTAGGCACAAGGAACCTTGACCCCAAAGCAGGTGGTCTAAGTGGAGCTGTCAGACTGGAGACCGGTAGGACCAGTGGGGCACCTCAGCCTGGGTGCTGGCCTGAGGACTACTGCTTTCTAGATGCAGCAAAGAAACTGGGAGACCCGTGTTTCTGTGTGAACTGGGATAAAGGGCCGTAAGTCAAAACATCCCAATATGTACAGAACAGATCCAATGCATAGGCCTGCATACGCAGGAACCAGGCCGCAAGGAGATGTCTTGAACCAGGCCTCAGGAAGAAAGGACCTGAGCTCTCCACTTATGCCCTTGAGGTGACCAACCTTCTGATGGGAGCCCACAAGCCCCCAGAGCTCTTGTGAACACCCTAGGGCACGCCTGCCCCAGATGCTGAGCATCTGAGTAGATGCCCCCTGCCCCCACGCTGTTCTTCACTTCCCTTTAACAGAGCCATTAAATCACCTGGGTTCTTGCCTCTCCAGCATGATGTGCCCACTCTGGCCTGCTGACTTCTCTGCCCTTGGACTATGAGATGAAGTGGCCAGTGTAGGAAGCTGTAGGGTGGGGCCTTTATGCCAGACTAGCACAGACTAAAGCTGCTTCCTCCCACAGTTACCTCACTGGACACAACTTAGCTTTTCCTGAGCTATGGAAGGTCCCTTGCTCCCCTAGCTCCTCACCACCTGGTGGGACAGCTGGGGTGGCAGAGGGACCTGGGGCAGGGAACCCCACTGGCTGGATCTGCCTGTGAGGCTGCTGTCTTTGCCAGCCCCCTCACCAGGTGGCCCATGGCCCTCACTGCTCTCCTTGAAGCAGGCCTGTGGCCTCCAGGCACATGTGCTTCCTGTTCTGGAGAGATGGGGTACCCATCCACCTCAATGTAGGGCTCACATTCAGCTCCCCAGAACCCAAGTCTTGGGCCTCATTTGGGGAGGGCATGCCCAGATGAGATACTAGCCTGGCCTCCTTTAGTACAGGAGACTGTATGGGGAAAGTGTCTACAACAGATATGGAATATGGCTTCTCCAACCTCCAGGGCTGCTGGAAACAGGGCTTTACCTGCTTGTGGGGTGTGGGGGTTGAGGCAGGGAAATTCAGAGAGAGCCCTGGGAAGGGGAAGGCTGTGAATCTAGGTGCCAGGAAGCTGCCCAGAGCCATTTCTTCCAATCCAATCTGAGCTGAGAACCTGAAAGCCTGTGTCCCCTTCCCTGGCCATCCAGAAGCGCCACAGCCCAGAGGTATGGCTCATTGGCAGCAGCTGTGGTCTGCCGTCTTCCCACCAAGAGACTTAATTGGACTTTTATTCATGGGGTGGTGGGAGCAGTGGAGTATGAGCCCTGAATAAATGTCCAAGCGATGGGCTTGGGGCAGGGGCATTCTACTAACAAGTCCCAGGGGTTACCATCTCTCCACAGGCTCCTCAGTCTGAGGACTGTGGAAAATGGGACGGAAGGGGTTCTGATCTCCTGAAGCAAAGCAGGAAGCCAGAGAGGGAAGGGGGCTTCCCAATGGCTGGACTAGAGTCTTCCTGGCTTCACACGATGAATGGCCCCCGACACTGAAGACGGGTAAGCATGGGGCTCCATTCCTGACAATACCTCAAATGGCTGCCCATGCCCCCAAGGAGGGGGCTTCATAAAGGCCTGGGGCAAGGGGGCCAGGGGTTGCTGAGAGGCCGCTGATGGCCTGAGCCTGGGGAACCCCATTGGCCTGTGCGGGGTTGGGGGGGGGGCCTGGGGGTGAGCGGATATGTGCATAGTGGGAGAGGGATACATTCCTGGTCTGGCAGAGCCATTCCCCACTCAGCTCTACTGTCTTTTTCTTGTCTTTGAACTCTGGGCTGTTGTGACAGTGAGATGGGGGCGTACAGAAGAGGAACACCACCTGCCCCTGGTCTGTGCAGGCTTGACTGGGGCGTCTTTCAAGTACGCTTTCATCTGAGCCAGGGGGCAGTACAAGTTGGCTTCTCAGACCTCCAGCCTGGGAGAAATAGTGAGAACCTACCCCAGCGGGCCACCACTTCCTACTCCCTGGTCTTTGTTCAGGATGCCTCTACTCTCTGCTGAGCGGATCTAGGACTCTCTTCCCATGAGTTCTAGGTGGGCCTATGTGTGCTGGTCTGTATGCCTTCACCTGCCCTTTCCTGACTGCCTCTGAGGGGCCTTCCCCATAGGGCTGCCACTACCACTTCTCGATGATGTGGCTCATGTAGTCCTCAGTGGGCACCCGGCCCGGCTCCTCAGTGTCCTCCCGAGGCAGCACCTCTTTGGTGCGGTGCAGCAGGCGCTCCTCACGGCTCTTGAGGCGCTGCTCCCTGCGCTCCAGCTGCCGCTTGTACTGGTAGCGCTGCTGGAAGAGGTCCTTGGCGTAGTCATAGAGCTGCATGTCCAGGTCGTTGAGCTCCTCGATATGCCGAATAGTGTCCTCATCTACCTCCACACCACCTGCTCTTGTGCTGTTGTACTGCATGAAGGGTCGGATGAACTTGAGGTTGAACGTCCGCTCAAACAGGTACTGCGTCTTGCGCTGGAACTCTGTCAGCCCGAAGAAGGCCATGCCCCGCAGATTCTTCTTGGCGCTCTCCAGCAGCAGCTGGGCCCGCTTGCCCTCGGGAATGAAGGACAGGTTGTAGCAGCCCACCAGGCTCAGGTCAGCCAGCATGCGCACCTGGCGGTTGTTGGCTAGGTTGTAGGGGCAGTCCATGAACTCCTGCAGTGTGCAGCCTGACCAGTCTGTGCCCTCATAGCACGGCGGCAGCTCCTCAGGTGTGGGCGTGCGCCCATCACACATGTGCAGAGATGTTTTCCATGTGGCCCCCCGCTGCACGTGCCGCCACTCACTCAGGTAGCGCGACACAGGGTCTCGCAGCAGGGTGATGTAGTAGAACTTCCTGCAATGAGACGGGGAGATGGGGTAAGGTGAGGGTGCAGGGCGGTTGGCATGTGCAGGGATCCTTGTGGGAGGAAGGAAGGAAGGGGCTGGAATCCCAAGTCTAACTGCTTGGGGTCTACACTGTGGTACCCTAGACAAGTGACTTCACCTGTGATTTTGAGATCAAAATGGCTACTTCTGAATGAGAAACCCAACCACCATCATGGCTACAGTATGATCATCTCAGCACCCTGCAGTGCCCAGCCTCAGTGCCCTCCCAAAAGTCCAAGGTCTCCTCTGGGGGCTTTCCCCTGAGCCCCAGGCATGCCTTCCTGCCTGCTCATACCTTGTACCTGGCTTTGCTGTGCTGGGGGTGAAGCAGGATGGCCTCAGAGGCCATGCCACCTAGAACCAGTGACTTAAAGAGCTGTTCAGCGGCAGGCTCAGGATTGCCCAAGGGGCCACTTAGCATAAGGCACTCAGTGGCCTCCTCCAGGGCACACCGCACCCCAGTCTCCAGCAAGGCCCGGCAGGGTAGGGGCACCACAGACTCTCAGCCCAGGACCCCTAGTGAGCTATCATTTGCAACTTGTACTGTCTCCCAAGAACTGTTCCAGTTCCCCAGAGCCAAGCACCTCCCAAAATGCCACCTTTCCACTGTACTGTACATAAGGGAGTGACTGTACCATGGAAGAAATGACTCAGGGAGGCTCTGGCCCTTTCCCACTCTCGTGACAGGCTCTGATTCACAGCCCTGCAGGGTATGCTGCCTGGCCGCATGGCACCAGGGACACCATGAGCCATGGGGTGCCTGTCAGATGTTCTTTTGACAGGCCTGGTGTATGTGGGTCCACCCTGGGTGGGGGGCTGGCAGCTATTCTTGGAGGCCCCTCCTCCAGGGCTGGCAGGGCTGGCTGACTGTACATGGAGGGGTTGGTGCCAGGCCAGCCTAGCATGTCTTTGAGAGTGGGCAGCAGGAGCCCACTTGGCCCCACACACCACTCTTGGGGAGAGAAGATCCAGGTTGGACCACCCCCATCCCCAGCACGACCCAGATGGCAACATAGAAGTATACCCACACTGCCCAATAAGATCTACCATCCCTTACACTGCCCTCTGGGAGAGCCTCAGGGGCACGAAGTACTTTAAGTGGTCTGTAGGCATTGCCCTGAACTGACCAGGGATAAGGGGAACCTGTGGATTGGGCATGGTAACGGGCAAGGGCAAAGGTTGCGGGGTACCAATGGAGATCACTCCAGCCTAAAGGGTGCACATCCAGAAAACCACAGGGGTAGCAGTTCTAAAGCACCTCCTTTAAGGGGCTCGGGGCCCCCCAGGAGGGCCCAGGCAGGAGAGGCCACTAGCTGATGGCTCTAGGGGACAGATGGGAAGGCTGGTACTGCTATGTGCAGATTGCTGAGAAAGAGACAGGGCAGCTGTCAGTCACTGGACAGTCTAGTCCCTGTGGCACCTAGGGCTGGCACTGTGCCACTCGGGGCTGGGCAAGGCAGACCTAGGCCCTATCATTGAGAGGCTCCAGCAGACAGTGGGGACAGGGTCTGGACAGAGGGCACCCCAGGGGATGAGGGCCCTCTGAAGGCTGGGGGAGGGAGTCAGAACTTCTTTCTTAGCAGGGAGTAAAGATCAAGATGTACAGTATCTTGACTCCTGACCCCACCCTGAAGCCTAAGTTTTTCCACCTTTGATTTTCCACCCTGAAACCTGCACTCTCCACCTCAGGTCCTGGCTCTACTTTCCCAGCTGCTGTCTGGGCTAGGTCAAGGGGTGAGCCTGATGGACCCTCATCTACTCTAGAAGCATCCTCCCCATATGCTGCACCCCAGCCCTGGCAGTGACTACTTGCTCCTGGCCTCTGCAGCAGCCCCTCCAGACGGGGTAGCTTGTGGCCCATATCTGAACCCTCGGCTCCCATGGAACACACCTGCATACCTCACTGGCTCTTGCCATCCTTGAGAGAAGAACAAAGGTCCACTTGTGCCCTCCCAACCACCCTGTGACTACTGGGACCTCCCCTCAGCCCTCTCGCTGGCTCCTGGAGATACCCTAGGGCCTCTGCATGGCAGTGTCCTCTTCTCTTTCTATTTCATCTGCTGACTTTGGCTCATCCTCTAGACCTTAGCCAGTGCCACCTCCTAGGGAAGCCTCATGCTGCAGACATGGCTCCTTCTGGGGCCTCTGTCACAGTGGTGACTTGACAGTGACTTCTCAGCTCACCCTGGGGTAGGGAGTGAGCAGGCAGGGAGCTGGCTTCTGTGTGTGCACTAAGCAGGGCCATAGTGCCTCTCTGGGGACAAGACTGAGGAAGTGTCTCAGGGTGGTCACCTCACACAGCACCTTCAGCCTCCAGTGGAGGTCACCAAGTCCCAATAGGTTAAGCAGCTGCCTAGAGGCCTTCAGTGGCTTCAACGCTGGGGGTTGGGTGGGGGGGACAGAGCCTGGTTTGGTGGCCTCTGGCCACAGAAAGCTCTTAAATGTGGCCAGGACCAGGGAGGTCAATTCATCTAAGGGTCAACTTCCTACAGACCAACTATAAGATCTTTATAAATCCTGACCACCACAACCGCTTCTAAGAAGGCCAAGACAGACAGGCAGACACAGCAATAGACACAGGAACTACCTAGAAACATATGCATAAACAAGCTCCAAGTGCAACCTGATGGCACATACCGTGTCCACTGCCATGCCCAGCTGGGTCCTGCACTCTGCCCTCAGGCTCCACAGGAAAGCTGGGCTACAAAGACTTCCCCCACAGAAAGAGGCAAATGTGGCAGTTTCTCCTGGACACAGAAAACCAGAGTGTGATATGTCAAGTGACAAACCCTGGCCAAGGCCATGTGGGGCTCAACTTGGTCCCAAAGGTGACCTGAGGGCAAGAAAATAGCATGTACAGTAGAGCTCCCTCCCTGGCATCTGTGCCAGCAGTTTGCAGTCTTTCTGCAGTTGCTTCAGCCTGAGGCCCTGAGTCAGCACTTGCCACCACCCCATGAGGGGTGGACTTGGCAGAGCCCCAGCTGTCCCAGGACCCTCACAGATCCCAGTGCACTGGAGAAAGAATGCTAACCAGTCCCAATGTGGTGCCTGAAGGCCCTGAGGAGGCCAAGCTGGACTTCCCAGAAGCCCATGGCTGTTGTATGGATGTCAGCTCAGAGAGTAAAGGTCACCCAGTGACCTACAGCCGGGGCCTGGAGAGCCAGGACTGAGGGGAGCCCTGCCTGAGGGGGCAGGCCACCTGTTTTCCAGATTCCTTTGTTCATAGCCCAGAGATGGTCTGACTTGCTGGCTGACTAGAAGACCCATAATGAGAGGTGCCCTGTGCCTGGTTAGACAACTGAAATGATTTTGTCAGAGGTCTTGGTGTTTGAGGGATAAAGCCCCATAGACAGGGTCACTGAGAGGTCACAGAAGGTGCTGCTGTCTGCGCTGGAGTATCTGGTAGGTTCCAGGAGATGCATATGAGCCTTCTGGTCCCTGTTCCAGCTCTCTAGTGGAGCAAGAGGGGCTGACTGAGCCCCCAGGCTGGGCCTCACGCTTACCCCACAACTTCCTGTACACCACATGGGTCCTGAGTGAGGTGGACTCACTCCTTGCTGAATTCCCAGATACTGGCCTTGCTGGATGGGTGCTGGAGCCTGCCCATGGCTGGGGTGACTGGGAGGAGTTAGGATGGAGCATTCTCTGCTTAGGACATTGCTATGCCCTGGGCCCTTAATTCTGTCCCCCCGACATGGCCTATGGTAGAGACAGAGCCCAGGCAGACTCAACCTGCTCATGGGGCCAGCAGCCCCGGGCCACTGCCCATTTCCTGCTCTGCTCTTGCCAAGATAATGCTGGAACGCACACAGTGTAGGTCCCAGGCCTGGCTGGTCCCAGATCTGGCTGCGATCCAGGCTCATGGCTAGGAATAGGACCCTGGATATAGAATGTTACATTAGTGTAGTAGGGCGCCTGCACCTAAAATATGTAAACATGATTCAGCTTATTGTATCAGGCATGTGTGGCTGAATGCCACTATTGTACTCTGACATATGTGGAGCCCACGTGTTCCCCTGTCGGAGCCGGAGCAGAAGCATGTTCCCTGCAATAGAACCGTGCTCCCTGCAACAGAAGCACGCTCCCTGCAATAAAGTTGGTGCCTGCTGTTTCATTCTCATGTCGGCCCCTCATGCGTTCTTCCAAATGGGCATCTCACCACCGAAACCTTCCCTTCTCCATCAGCTCAGCGCTGACACACACCTGCACTGACAGCCTCCTTAGGAGCTCATGCGTCTGACTCCCATCTCCACTCGCTTCATCTACTGTGACCCTTACTTACACTGTTGCTGCGACACAGCAGGTACCTGCAACTGCAGGCTTGTGCCCTGGCCACCCTGTGCCCAGAAGCCCCCATTCCCATCTCCCTGACTTGGCTCTTTTGCTCATTACACATATCACCAGACACACTGGCTATTTTCTGGTTTATCGTCTACCAAAAGAGGGAGTGAGTGCACTGATCAGAAGTGAGCAGAGGGCACAGTGTGGTGTGAGGAGGAAGAGCCCCCAGGTGAACAACCCTCATAGCCAAGCAGGTCCCTGTCCAGGATGAGACCTATGTGCATTCTCTGGAGGTGCTTACAATTCAGAGATATGAGGAACTAGGCAGGGGGTAAAACAACTGTCAGTGCATTCACAGGTGTCCCCAGCCCCTACCATTAGGCTTATTCTAATCCTGCCCATCCCCACCCCACAGGAAACTGGAGGGTCCCTGACCCAGAGCATATTTTCTCCTACGCTGACATCTGGGGCCTCCCACAAAACAGGTAGTTTACTGCCTATCACTCTCCAACAGGATCTGTCCATCTAAGTTGTCCAAGTGCTAACCAATGTTTCCAGAAAGAGGGGAGAGAGGCAAGAGAAGGGAGAAGATGATGAAAGAAACAAGAATTGCAGGCAGTGGTGTTGCAGGCAGAGTGAGCATCAGAGCAGAGGCAGGAGAGACCCTTGCAAATTGGGGATCCAAGTTTCTTAGTTTAGCAAGAATTCTGGTTCACCTGCATGCCTGATAGCTGGGGCTTCTCACACTGCTCTAGATAATTTTGGTTTTGTTTGTAAAACCAAAAAGCTTTTCCTCATCATGAAGTGTTTGGGACATACAAAAGAGCATAATGTACATAAGAAATAAAGCTTGAAAATAAACATCTGTGGCCTCACTGCCTGCCTTAAGAACATGATCAGTGTTATGGAAGCCACCAGGAACTAGTGTCATTCCTGGTCTCCTGCCACCCCAAAACTCCAGGGCTAGCCTCTGACATGAGTGTTTGTGTGGATCACCTCATTGCCTTTTTAAAAAGTAATTTCAATATATGTATCTAAATAGTATTTTCTTTGGTTTTATTTTTGGAAACTGACAACAGTACCATTGTATTCTGTTAAATTTTCTTAATTTACTTTTTTCCTGCAACATCCTCTTCATTGACTTTACCCGAGTTGTGAGTAGCTATAGTTAATGCATTTTTATTGCTGAGTGGTGCTCCACTGGAACACTATACCACCATTAGTGTGCACATGCCACTATGGCAGGTATTTGGGGTGCCACCAGCAGTGTGCTGCACAGTCTTGTCCACATCACCCAGTGCACACAGACAAGGCTCCCTGGATGAGTGCCTTCAGCTTTCCAGCAAAGACACTCCGTAACGACTGTCTCCAATTCACCTCCCATGAGAAGCCGTGGAAAGTCGGCACTTCCCCTTTCTGTTTTCCCACTCTAGTGGGTATCACATTGTGGCTTAAGGTGACATTTCCTCAGTGACTAATGAAGTGCAGCATCTCTCCATATATTTTTTAGCCAGCCTTTTATTAGTTAAAATAATTTATACTTAAAGACAAATACTTCCAAGAGGTTTGTTTATATTAAAACACCAACGTATATGCTTTGCAAACTCTGCAAAGAACCACTTGCTGCTCTTCTCAATATTCTTCATGCACTAACCTCCACATTACTAAATAACACACAGTGAATGCTATTTCTTGATTTATTTATTTTTTAAAATTTATTTAATTGAAGAAAAGATTTAAATTTTTCCCATCTACCTCCCTCCTCCCCTCTGGTAACCACTAGTCCACTGTCCATGTCCATGAGTCTGTTTGTCCTGTTCATTTGTTGCTTTTAGGTTTATATCCCACATAAAACGGATTATCATGTGATTTTCAACTTTTTCTGTCTGGCTTATTTCGCTTACTATGATTATTCCAAGGTCCATCCATGTTGTTGCAAACGGCAATATTTCATCTCTTATGGCTGAGTAATATTCCACTGTAAATATGTACCACAGATTCTTTAGCCAATTATCTATCATAGGACACTTTGGTTGCATCCATGTCCTGGCCACTGTGAATATTGCTGCTATGAAAATCGGTGTGCAAATATCTTTTCAGATATGGGTTTTCAAGTCTTTGGGGTAAATACTGGATCATATGGTAGATCAATTCTTAGATTTTTTTAAGAACCTCCATACTGTTTTCCATAGTGGCTGTACCAATTTGCAGTCCCACTAGCAGGGAATGAGGGTTTCTATTTCTTCGCATACTCTCCAGCATCTGTTATTACACGTCCTGTTGATTATAGCTATTCTAACAGGTGTGAGATGGTATCTCATTGTGGTTTTGATTTGCGTTTCCCTAATAGCTATCAATGTTGAGCATCTTTTCATATATTTGTGGCCATTTGTATGTCCTCTATGAAGAACTGTCTGTTCAGGTCCTCTGCCTATTTTTTGACTGGATCATTTGATTTTTTATTGTTATTGAGTCATATGACTTCTTTGTATATTCTGGATATTAGGTCCTTATTAGAGGTGTTGCTTTCAAATATATTTTCCCATTCGAATAGCTGTCTCGTTACATTGTTGATTTCTTTTGTTGAGCAGAAGCTTTTTAGTTTCATGTAGTCCCATTCATTTATTTTAGCTTTTACTTTCCTTGCCTTAGAGATCAAATTCATAAAATCCTCTTTAAGTCCAAGGTTCCTGATTTTAGTTCCTATGTTTTCTTCTATGCATTTTATTGTTTCAGGTCTTATATTCAGGTCCTTAACCATTTTCAGTTAATTTTGGTGTGTGATGATAGACAACAGTCTAGTTTCATTCTTTTGCAGGTGGCCTTCCAGTTTTCCCAGCACCACTTATTGAAGAGGCTTTCCTTTCTCCACTGTATGTTTTTGGCATTTGCCCATATAAAGATGGGTTTACTTCTGGACTCTCAAGTCTGTTCTACTGGTCTGTGTGTCTAATTGTCTGCCAATACCATGCCATTTTGATTACTGTCGCTTTGCAGCATAATTTGAAGTCAGGCAGAGTGATGCCTTCAGTCTCATTCTTCTCAGGATGGCTTTGGCAATTCTGAGTCTTTTGAGCTTCTATATAAATCTGGTGATTTACTGTTCCATTTCTTTAAAAAATGCTGATGGGATTTTGATGGAGATTGCACTAAATATGTATAATGTTTTAGGCAATAAAGTCATTTTAACTATGTTGATTCTTCTAATCCAAGAACATGGAGTATCTGTCCATTTCTTTGTAGCTTCAATTTCTTTTAACAGAGACTTATAGTTTTCATTATAGAGGTCGTTCACATATTTTGTTAGATTTATTCCTAGGTATTTTATTCTTTATGTTGCAATTGCAAAAGGAATTATTTTTTCCACTTCTTTTTCTGACACTTTATTATTAGAGTATAGGAACGCTATGGATTTTTGAACACTGATTTTGTATCCAGAAACTTTACTGTACTTGCTTATTGTTTCTAGTAGTGTTCTTGTGGAGTCTTTAGAGTTTTCTATATAGAGGATCATGTCATCCACAAATAGTGACAGTTTGACTTGTTTCCTATTTGGATGCCTTTTATGTCTTTCTCTTGTCTGATTGCACTCACTAGGACCTCCAATGTTATTATGAATAACAGTGGTGACAGTGGACAGCCTTGCCTCGTTCCTCATCTTAGAGGGAAGGTGTTTAGTTTTTCATCATTAAGTATAATGTTGGCTGAGGGTTTGTCATAGATGGCCTTTATTATCTTAAGGTACTTTCCTTCTATATCGATTCTGTTAAGTGTTTGATCATAAATGGATGCTGTATTTTGTCGAAGGTTTTTTTCTGCATCTATTGATATGATCATATGATTCTTACTTTTTAATTTGCTTATGTATCACATTAATCAATTTGCATATGTTGAACCATCCCTGTGCCCCTGGAATAAAGCCCACTTGATCTTGATCATGATGTATAATCTTTTTAATGTGTTGCTGTATTTGGTTCGCTAGTATCTTATTTAGGATTTTTGCATCTGTGATCATGAGAGATATTGGTCTGTAGTTTTCTTTTTTTGTGTTATCTTTATTAGATTTTGGTATCAAAGTAATGTTTGCCTCAAAAAATGAGTTGGGAAGTATTGCCTCCTCTTTGATTTTTTTGGAAGAGTTTGAGGAGACTAGGAATTAAATCTTCTTTGAATGTTTGGTAGAATTCACTGGAAAAGCCATCTGGTCCTAGACTTTTACTTTTTGGTAGGTTTTCGATGATTGTTTCAATTTCCATACTGCTGATTGGTCTATTTAGATTTTCCTGATCTTCTTGAT